>NC_080069.1:103182962-103482962 GCF_949987535.1 Balaenoptera acutorostrata | reverse complement strand
GATAAATAATATTAGGGAGAAGTGAAGGGGGATTTGTGATATCCATTGAGAATAGGGATGCTTGCCATCAACAGAATTGAAGGAATTCTTGCAGACAAGACTAAATCAAGGGGATTACTGATGAGCCTACAAGTCAAGCAAGGTAATGAAAAGCCAACCTAAGTAAATAGATCAAATTTATACCAGAACTTGGAAATCTAGCAGAGCTCAAAACTGCAGGTGGCCCATGGGCTTGTTAGAAGGACACAGATCTATGCATGGTAATGGAAAAGGACAGGTGAATTTACTGAATGACTGTGGTGCTACGCTCCCAGCCTTCACTTGGCCCTGATGGTGTACTAAATGACTCCTCAGAATCATTGCCACTGAGGAATGAACAAGATTACAGAAAAACTAATATCATAGTACTTTTGCTGGTAGTAGACTTTTTTCCTTTTTTTTTTTTTCCAGATCTTACTATCAAGCATGGAATTCACATTGAGGATATAAAATGCAGCTCCACAGAAATTTTGGCCATTCAAAGTCAATGTGAACCAGAGTACAAGGAACCAGGTAGAAATTTTGAATAAATCATGGAGCTTATCAGGGGATACCAATATATGATGTAAAAGTACAATACATTCACATATAAAGTCTACTATGAGACAGTTTTCATGTTTAAAATTTGATTATTGCAAGCCAAGTTGTTCTTTTCTCTTATCTATCCCTTTACATTTGTTACTATCATTAACATCCTTCTAGCATCAAAAGAGGAGAGTTACAAAGATTGAGGAAGAGGAATAGAGGAAATAGCATTAATATTAAAAATAGAAATCTTGTAATTTTATAGCTCAGTTAAAAAGAACTTTATATTTTACCTCAGTATTAGCAATCTTGCTGACCCTTGTTATACTTTTGTAAATTTAACTTTTTAATCCCCAAAGCAATCCCATCATTATTGTTACTATCACTATCCTACCAAATTTGGAATCTCAGAATCATCTCTTGTTCCAGTGTAATGCCAGATTGTATTGCTCCCTAACTACGTTGATTATGCTGTTATTTAGTTACATTTATATCTGATCATATTAATCATCTATTTGGTAGTATACTGCTTTATTTATGAAAGTGACAGAAACACACTGACTACTTATGATAAATGAGGATTAGTTTTTCAAGCCCACCCTATAAAAGATATAACTCTGTGCTAGGCCACCTAGACTCCATACTTTTTAAGGTGAAAAATTACTGTCTATTAATACTATTTGTTTAACATCACCAGTATTTAGTATGGAGATAAAAATAGTACTACCTCTTAAGTACTGACAACATAAGTTGTCAGAATTGAAAACATTATTACACATAAAGTCTTAGAATTTATCTTATATAGTAAACAATAAAGTTTAGTTGCCAACGTATTTTTAAAAAATCACTAGTATCATAGTTGAGACACCATGTGGTATATGTGTAATCCTTTACATGGATGGAAATTTAAAACTGTTATTTTGTATTTCAAATAACCCAAATTTCTTTTGATTGAAAATTTCTGTTGTAACACAATGATCAAACATAATAGTTGCTTACAAAAAGTTATGAATTATACATAATTTTATTCAATGTTTATGTAACATGATTTTTTAAATTTTATATATTCTAGTAGAGTTAGAAATGCCATTAACTCATCTACACCTAACAAACCAACATTCTTCAGTGAATTCATTATGTGCAGAACTTCAGAAATTTCCGTCTTCTCCTGCTTGTAAAATGTAAGTAAAGATTAAATCTAGAACTCAAATTGCAATTCAGAAGAAGCAATCTTTAATTAAATCTCTCCACATAAAGTCAATTTCCCAGATAGCTCTGTGAAAAAAATGTAAGAGATTAAATGGTGTTCATAGTAAGCAACTGAAGGGAATATATGAATATATATGTACATAATTGTTTTTATATGCATAGAATATCTTTAGAAGGGCACACAAAAATCAGGTACTGTTGGTTGAGCCCAGAAGGGAACTGGGTAACCTGGCAATATAGGAGCTAGTAAGTGATCAAGCTAGGCTCTTTTATACTTTTAGTATTTTGAATGTGAATATATTACCATTAAATATAAACAACTTGAAAATTCTAAATTTAAAATTTAAACAATCTGCTTAGAACATTGCCAGTGGATGCTTACCAATGACACTGCCTCTGTTGTCACCCATTACCATGAAATACAGTGTAGCGGTATATTGGTTTGTTAGGGCTGCCATAACAAATACCATAGACTGGCTGGCTTAAACAACAGAAATTTATTTCTTCACAGTCTAGACGCTAGAAGTCCAAGATCAAGATATCAGCAGGATTGGATTCTTTCTGAGGCCTTTCTCCTTGGCTTGTAGATAGCTGTCTTCTCCTTTTGTCTTCATGTGGTCTTTCCTCTATGCATGTCTATGTCCTAATCTCCTCTTCTTAAAAGGATACCAGTTATTTGGATTAGAGCCCACCCTAATCACCCCATTTTAACTTAATTACCTCTTTAAAGGCCCTAGCTCCAAATACAGTCATTCTAAGGTACAGAGAGTTAGGGCTTCAACATATGAATTTTGAGGGGGACAAATTCAGCCCATAATAAATAGTTAAGAGTCCTGAACTAGAGCCAGATTGCCTGGCTGTATCATTTACTAGCTCTGTGATCTTAATTGCCCTGTGCCTCAGTTTCGTTATCTGTAATATTGGGATAATAATTGTACATACCTCATAGGGTTGTTTTGGGGTCTTCCAAAAGATTTGTCATACCTCTCTGACCAGGAAGAGCCAAGGATAACAGAGCAGTGTGTTCAGTGGTTGAACAATAGATTTGGCTATCAACTTACTTCCCTAGGAGTACCAGAGATCACATCCCCTCTCTAACAGAGGACATCCACTGACCTTCTTTACCTGTGTCAATGTGGTATTGGTGTTGGGGAAACCAGATATGTAGAACCAGATACTGAGCCACAAATATGTTCAGTACAGCCCAGGATGGTCTGTAATCTTCTCAGAGTTTATACTGCAGGGTTGGATCATTGTATTCTAGTTTGAGCCAAAATTGCATAGCTTAATAGCCCAGCATCTTTGTCCTCTGAGTCTGAGATAGCTTTGATTGCTATCTTATACCATACAACATACCTGTAATTTAATGTTTTTTATGTTAGATTAGTCTGCCATCCTGGAATAAAGTCACCTCATTCCCCTACTTTTTATGCTAGTTACACAACTAAGAACATAACCAGTACAACCCCCTTCTTCCCCACTGTAATCCTGGAACTTCATATGTCCTAAAATAACACAGTTTAAGGAAAATTACAGGAACGTCTCCAAGTCTCTAATAAATTATTCCCAAAGTGGACACTGTGTGCTGGGTTTTGAGTTCTTAGCTGTGATTGGCTGAGCTGCCAGAGGAGAATGCTCTTGGATTACTGGAAGCAACTGGAGCATCTCACCACTAGCTGCTCAGGCTTCTATTAATGGTCTCAGGAAGGTGTCACAACATAAGGTGGAGGAGCCTGACATTGAGGGCCCCAATTATCTTCATCTTCTGGCAAAGAGGTATTTCCTTTGGGGGGTAAATTTGTGCTATACAGAACTCTACCATGAACTAGAACTGCCCATATCAGATATGAACTCTAAAAAAATAGCATGGGATGAGTACAGAAACTACCTAAAATTGGTTTAAATATTTTTAATCCCTTTGTTAAGGTGCAAGATGTTTATTTGCAGGACCTACACTTCTTTTTTTGTGTGCTCTTTTACTCTTTTATTTACTCCATATACCCTAATCCATCTGTTAAGGCAGATTGGCAGTTAGAAACAAAAACTAGCTGAAATTAGTATAATCTTGAATTTCAATCTGATACTGAAAGTATTTACTTAAACTGCAGTAAACTCTTTAATCACACAAGTTATATACCTACTTATTGTTATAATTCAAATATCTAATGAGAATTTATGAAACTTGTCTTATCTGTGTATGATGATTTGCCAAAGTTAGAACAAAAAGACTTTTTTTTTGGTGTTTTAAATAGCAATGTTATTTTATTTTATTTTATTTTTTAACATCTTTATTGAAGTATAATTGCTTTACAATGGTGTGTTAGTTTCTGCTTTATAACAAAGTGAATCCGCTATACGTATACATACATCCCCACATCTCTTCCCTCTTGTTTCTTCCTCCCTCCCACCCTCCTTATCCCATCCCTCTAAGTGGTCACAAATCACCAAGCTGATCTCCCTGTGCTATGCGGCTGCTTCCCACTAGCTATCGGTTTTATATTTGGTAGTGTATATATGTACATGTGTGGAGAAAAGGGAACCCTCTTGCACTGTTGGTGGGAATATAAATTGATACAGCCACTATGGAGAACAGTATGGAGGTTCCTTAAAAAACTAAAAATAGAACGACCATATGACCCAGCAATCCCACTACTGGGCCTATACCATGAGAAAACCATAATTCAAAAAGAGTCATGTCTATTTACAATAGCCAGGACATGGAAGCAACCTAAGTGTCCATCAACAGATGAATGGATAAAGAAGATGTGGCACATATATACAATGGAATATTACTCAGCCATAAAAAGAAACGAAATTGAGTTATTTGTAGTGAGGTGGATGGACCTAGAGTCTGTCATACAGAGTGAAGTAAGTCAGAAAGAGAAAAACAAATACCATATGCTAACACATATATATGGAATCTAAAAAAAAAAAAGTCATGAAGAACCTAGGGGCAAGATGGGAATAAAGACACAGACCTACTAGAGAATGTACTTGAGGATAGGGGGAGGGGAAGGGTAAGCTGGGACGAAGTGAGAGAGTGGCATGGACATACATACACTACCAAACATAAAATAGATAGCTAGTGGGAAGCAGCCACATAGCACAGGGAGATCAGCTGGGTGCTTTGTGACCACCTAGAGGGGTGGGATAGGGAGGGAGGGAGGGAGGGATACGGGGATATATGTATATGTATAACTGATTCACTTTGTTATAAAGCAGAAACTAACACATCATTGTAAAGCAATCATACTCCAATAAAGATGTTTAAAAAAAAAAAAAGAGTCATGTACCACAATGTTCATTGCATCTCTATTTACAATAGCCAGGACATGGAAGCAACCTAAGTGTCCACTGACAGATGAATGGATAAAGAAGATGTGGCATATATATATACAATGGAATATTACTCAGCCGTAAAAAGAAACGAACAAAAAGACTTTTAACGATCGTTCAAAGCGTTACGCTCGTTAAAAGCCTATGCTCGTTCTCTGTCTAGCTGTGACCGGCTGAGGCAGTGCAGCGGCAAAGGGACGGTAGCCTTGCCTGGCTACTGCAGCACTAGGGTGTCAGTTGGTCTGGCCCAGAACACTTCAGTTCTGCCCTGCAAGTGTATATTTAATAACTGATTGGTGTGTCCCTATAATACAAGAAAATGGAAACTGAACAGCCAGAGGAAACCTTTCCCAACACCGGAACCAATGGCGAATTGGTAAACGCCCTGCTGAAGATATGGAAGCCGAACAAGCTTTTAAAAGATCTAGAAACACTGATGAGATGGTTGAATTACGCATTCTGCTTCAGAGCAAGAATCTTGGGGAAGTGATTGGAAAAGGAGGCAAGAATATTAAGGCTCTCTGTACAGACTACAATGCCAGTGTTTCAGTCCCAGACAGCAGTGGCCCCGAGCGCACATTGAGTATCAGTGCTGATATTGAAACAATTGGAGAAATTCTGAAGAAAATCATCCCTACCTTGGAAGAGGGCCTGCAGTTGCCATCACCCACTGCAACCAGCCAGCTCCCTCTCGAATCTGATGCTGTGGAATGCTTAAATTACCAACACTATAAAGGAAGCGACTTTGACTGTGAATTGAGACTTGATCCATCAGAGTCTAGCTGGAGGAATTATTGGGGTCAAAGGTGCTAAAATCAAAGAACTTCGAGAGAACACTCAGACAACAATCAAACTTTTCCAGGAATGTTGTCCTCATTCCACTGACAGAGTCATTCTTATTGGAGGAAAACCTGATAGGGTTGTAGAGTGCATAAAGATCATCCTTGATCTTATATCAGAGTCTCCCATCAAAGGACATGATCAGCCTTATGATCCCAATTTTTATGATGAAACCTATGATTATGGTGGTTTTACAATGATGTTTGATGACCGCCGTGGACGTCCTGTGGGATTTCCCATGTGGGGAAGAGGTGGTTTTGACAGAATGCCTCCTGGTCGGGGTGGGCGTCCCATGCCTCCATCCAGAAGAGATTATGATGATATGAGCCCTCGTCGAGGACCTCCTCCACCTCCTCCTGGACGAGGGGGCCGGGGTGGTGGCAGAGCTCAGAATCTTCTTCTTCCTCCGCCACCACCACCTAGAGGAGGAGATCTAATGGCCTATGACAGAAGAGGAAAACCTGGAGACCGTTATGATGGCATGGCTGGTTTCAGTGCTGATGAAACCTGGGACTCTGCAATAGATACATGGAGCCCATCAGAGTGGCAGATGGCTTATGAACCACAGGGTGGCTCTGGATATGATTATTCCTATGCAGAGGGTCGTGGTTCATAGGGTGATCTTGGTGGACCTATTATTACTACACACGTAACTATTCCCAAAGATCTGGCTGGATCTATTATTGGCAAAGGTAGTCAGAGGATTAAACAAACCCGTCATGAGTCAGGAGCTTCGATCAAAATTGATGAGCCTTTAGAAGGGTCTGAAGATCAGATCATTACCATTACAGGAACATGGGACCAGATACAGAATGCACAGTATTTGCTGCAGAACAGTGTGAAGCAGTATTCTGGAAAGTTTTTCTAAGACTAGTGGAGAACTGAAGGAGTCCTTTGTCTTTTTCTTTTATCTGCTTCTATTTAAAAAGCCAACATTCCTCTGCTTCATAGGTGTTCTGAATTTGAGGTGTAGTGAAATCTTTGCTGTTCACCAGATGTAATGTTTCAGTTCCTTACAAACGGGTGGGGGGTGGAGAAGGGTGTGCAGAAACACTGAAATTTTGAAACAGCAGCAGAGTGAGTGAATTTTAATTTTTGTTCATTGGTGGTGGTTTAAAAAAAAATCCGGGGCTTCCCTGGTGGTGCAGTGGTTGGGAGTCCGCCTGCCAATGCAGGGGACACGGGTTCGAGCCCTGGTCTGGGAAGATCCCACATGCCGCAGAGCAGCTGGGCCCGTGAGCCACGATTACTGAGCCTGCGCGTCTGGAGCCTGTGCTCCGCAGCAAGAGAGGCCGCGATAGTGAGAGGCCCGCGCACCGCGATGAAGAGTGGACCCTGCTTGCCACAACTGGAGAAAGCCCTCGCACAGGAACTAAGACCCAACACAGCCATAAATAAAAATAAATTAATTAATTTAAAAAAAAAGAAAAATGAATAATATTAAAAAAAAATCCCCCCATGTAATTATTGTGAACACTTTGCTTTGTGGTCTCTGTAACATTTGGGGGGTGGAACAGGGAGGAAAAGTAGCAATAGTCCATATGTCCCTGGCATCTAGTCAGAGCAGTGTGCAGAATGTAATGCTCTTTTGTAAGAAACGTTTTACGATTTTTAAAATAAATTTAGTGAACCTAAAAAATAAATAAATAAATTAGCCGAAGGTTCCAGGGCCATTTGAAACAACTTAAAGGAATTTTCTCATCACTGGCGAAAAGTAAATTGTTTCCATTGGTTCATGACTATAAAAACTTAAAAATCCCTATTTAAGAAATAGATTTACACCTCAACTGTGAAACTAAAAACAAAGGGAAAAAGTGTTTAAAAAAAAACAGAAAGGAAAAATAATATGTAATGTTATTATACTCTTAACTTGCTTTTATGGCCCTAATTACTTTTATTTCAGAACATAACATTTTGGCTGGAGGTAGGCCCAGTTAACAAATATTCTGAGTTCCTGCTACATGTAAAACTCTATGCTAGATTTTATGGTGCTAAAAAGAAAAGTCTGTATGGCGTTGCATCTTTATTTCCGCACTGATTACTGAATCGTGAATATATTTTTATACATGACCAAAGAAGATATCAAATTCAGACATATCTTCAGAAAGCTCCATTAAGAATGAGAATAGGGACTTCTCTGGCGGTCCAGTGGGTAAGACTCCATGCTTCCACTGCAGGGGGCACGGGTTCAATCCCTGGTTGGGGAGCTAAGATAGCTGCATGCTATGCAGTGCAGCCAAAAAAAAAAAAAAAAAGGAATGAGAATATTTGTCTGTATTATTGTTTTCTGCTGAACTTGGCTTGCCTAAATATTTTCTCTTCCTTTCACTTTAAAATAATCGCCTACAATATGAGGTGTCTGGTTGTCAAGGAGACCTTGGTAAGGTTGAAGAATTGTCTAGATTCTCAAATATTGCCACCACATGCCAGATTTTTTGATTATGTGGGTAAATTGGATGGTTTAGACGTAAGACCTAGTTGTCTGCTACTACTCAGAACTGTCAATTTAACTAGCAATACCTACAATTAGCATGCTCATATATGCTCCATATGAACAGAGAAACAAAATACAATCAATTCTCACTTAGGAGGGAGTGGGAGGTTTGGGGCATAGATTAAAGGGTTTGTGAATTAATGGTCTCTTCCCTACCAAGGCTAATAACTTCATACCTACTAATAAGCTGTACTTACTGATTTACACTGCTTGTCATACATACTTCCTTCTCTCCTCAGCACCCAAAACACACAAACAGACACACATCGCTCACTCACACACAAGACTGAAGGACTTGAGCTAAACTTTAGGGCCTGTCACTTCCTGAGAAGGTAGAGCAGACAGAACTTTTTCATAGTTCTGATCCTCAGCCAGTAGTAGCTTCAGAAGTTCTGTTTAGAATGGACTTGGTGGGGACAGCAGTTTTATAAAAATTTGTGTTGAAGCTACCATTTTGTATGGTAAGCAAGGTAATTTTATGTAAATCGCATTTTTATTTTGGATGGCTTATAGTGTTGGTGCTAGCAGGGTTTATGGAAGGAAATGCTAAAACCCTCCCAAGTCAGCCCCCTCTGGCTCCAGGTTCCACTGAAGGAAATGGAAGGAAGTAGAAGTAAGTTATAGGAAAGCAGGAGCAGTTAGGGAGCTGACAAACTGACAAACCTTCCTAGGGTAGGAGGAAGTAAGCACTTGAAATTTGGTCTATGGAACTCTCTACTTCAGTTTACACATTTATAAAATAGAGTTCATTTTTTTAAAATAAACTTATTTATTTTATTTTTGGCTGTGTTGGGTCTTTGTTGCCACACGTGGGCTTTCTCTAGTTGCGATGAGCGGGGGCTACTCTTCGTTGCGGTGCGCAGGCTTCTCATTGCGGTGGTTCTCTTGTTGCGGAGCACAGCCTCTAGGCGCGCAGGCTTCAGTAGTTGTGGCACGCGGGCTCAGTAGTTGTGGCACGTGGGCTTAGTTGCTCCACGGCATGTGGGATCTTCCCGGACCAGGGCTGGAACCCGTGTCCCCTGCATTGGCAGGCGGATTCTTAACCACTGTGCCACTAGGGAAGCCCTAAAATAGAGTTCATTTTTGACATGCTTTTGAGTGTAGAAAATACTTAGAAAAATACTTTTCTTGAAATTTTATTATGCAAAAAGATAATATAATTAATAAATTAAACTTTAACTCTTCTTTTTCAGTACTTTGCTTATTGCTGAAGAATCAGCTAACAAATACTGTATGGTGTGGCAATCAGAAACCTGCAGAATCTCTTTGAATCCATTTTTGTTTAGAGGTAAAGATTAATTGATTTTGAATGCTAAATAGAAAGTATAGATAAAAGGTACAATCAGTAGAAATGTATTGTCAGTATTATTATTATTATTATTGAAAACACTGTCATTATAAAAAGCACCATTCCAAAATTAGGATTTCAAAATTTATAATTCTAATTTTGGGTTGAGGCTTGTAATGCAGTTAATAATATTAAGTAGTTGTGCTACTTCAGTTCCTCCATACAATATTCTGTGTCCCTACTTAGGCTAAAAAGTAATGAAGCGGAAAGTTCTGTGTCACAGTATTTAAAATGATAGTCATCATAAAAATCTGATAAAATATATCATCTTGTTTAGGCTCATTATAATGAATTGGAATTTCTGATTTAATAAATCTTACGTTAACTCTTCAAAATATTGTCGAGGGCTTCCCTGGTGGCGCAGTGGTTAAGAATCTGCCTGCCAATGCAGGGGACATGGGTTCGAGCCCTGGTCTGGGAAGATCCCACATGCCACGGAGCAACTAAGCCCGTGCACCACAACTACTGAGCCTGCGCTCTACAGCCCGAGAGCCACAACTACTGAGCCCGCGTGCCACAACTACTGAAGCTTGTATGCCTAGAGCCTGTGCTCCACAAGGAGAAGCCACCGCAATGAGAAGCCTGCACACCGCAACGAAGAGTAGCCCCACTCGCCGCAACTAGAGAAAGACTGTGCTTAGCGATGAAGACCCAACGCAGCAAAAAATAAATAAAATAGAATAAATTTATAAAAAAAAAAATATTGTCGAATGTATTAATTTAGTAATTACTAAAATGGTCAAACAAAATAATAGTTCTATCTCCTACTAAATAGTAGAATAATTTTAACTTCATGATATTTCCGTAAGTTGAAATAAACCTTTATGTGACTTCTATTGCTATAATATTTTGGACTTTTACAAATATTAGCATCTTGAAGATGAAATACTAGACATAACTTTATTTTACTTTTTTTCAAATTTGTAAAAATCTATTTTGTAAGAAATTTCCAGTGTGGTTCTGTTTATTGCGTTTTTTAATCTTTTTTGTCCTGTGGACTGTTTCTCACTATTTGTTCTTTGGTTTGTTGTGGTTTTTTAAGTGCCAAGAACTGAAGAGCCCAACAGTCTATATTCAGTTGCAGATTTTAAAAAGATATTTTCTATTGAAGAAGAAAGCCTTGTGGTTAATCCGGAAAACGCAGAGTGGTGGAAACAAGCAGGACTAAATCTGATAATGACAGAAACTTTGGAACATCTAAGTACATATCTGCATCATAATAATCTATCTTCTGATGATAGTAAACTGGAGACATTTTTGCCTACCAATGTGCTTCAATTAGAATGTAAGTATGTAATAGTAAATATCACTTGTGTCAACATTTTCAGAATGAGATGTTAGATCCTGGCTTTCCACTAGGTTATTGGGAAAATAAAACTAAATTCCAACATTCAATATAGCTCTGGCTCCACCAGAATTTAAAACTTTGACCTTCACTAAGCCTCATTTTCTTCCTTGAAAAAATGAGGAAGTTTGACTAGCTAATCATTAAATCTCTTTCTGTCCTAAAACTCTATAGTCTCAGCTTTAAATGTCTAGCCATTTTCAATTAGTGTCTTTGTTTTCTTTTATAAATGATTAATTTCTAGCCCATTTTCTGTTTACATCAGCCTAGATACAAACCAGCACTGTTATTTTTCAACCTGACAGCTGAGCTTTAAGTGTTCAATAATATCTAGTAATCTCTCTTCAACAATAGAAAATCTTCCTTTGTTACCAAAAAGTTTACTCATTAAGGGTTTTTTACTTGTATAATTTAAGAAGTCAAAAATGTCTTTTGAGTTAATTTTTTTTTTCTTCTAGGAACTTTATGTTCTCCCAAGTTCTTTGAGCATATTTATGATTATTACCTTGAACTCTTTATTGGGTAGATTGCTTATCTTCACTTCACTTAGTTCTTCTTCTGGGGTTTTATCTTGTTC
Source organism: Balaenoptera acutorostrata (assembly GCF_949987535.1). Lineage (NCBI taxonomy): Eukaryota > Metazoa > Chordata > Mammalia > Artiodactyla > Balaenopteridae > Balaenoptera > Balaenoptera acutorostrata. Next base: position 103,471,249 of record NC_080069.1, on the reverse strand, counting down.
CTTCATTTGGAGCCTAGTCCTCTGTCCCCTCATTTTGCCTGATTCACAGTTTTTATTTCTATGTGCGTGGTAGGTTGGGTATGTTTCCCAGTCTTGTAGAAGTGGTCTTTTGTAGGAGATGTCGTATGCGTCCCAGCAGCACACTCCCCACTGGCCACCAGAGCTATATGCACTAGGGGTGCCTCTTATGTGGGCTGTCTACGCACTTCTGTTGAGGCAGACTGACTAATGTGAGTGGTCTGATAGGCGTGGCTGGCCCCTTGTTCAGTTGGTTGCCAAGCCCTGCCCTTGTGTGGAGGCTGCGGGCCACTAGTGGGTGGGGCTGAGTCACAAGGTGGCTGGAGCTCTGGGGGCCCCTGGGGTTACTGTTGGCCCACTCATGGGCAAAGCCAGGTCCCAGGATGGCTGGCTATAGACCTGCGGGTCACAGATCTAGTGTCAGCCTGCTGGTAGGTGGGGTTGGCTTTTGACCTGGCTAGCTGTGGGGCCTGGGGTGTCCTGAAGCTGGTGTCGGCCAGCTGGTGGGTGGGGTCAGACCCTGAGGTGCCTGGCTGAGGGGCCAAGGTGTCCCAGAGCTGACATTAGCCTACTGGGGGGTGGCAGTGGGGCTCAGGGGATGCAGGGCTAGTGCCCACCCACTGGTGGGTGGAGACAGGTGCTGGGGTCTCTGGCTGCAGGGTCCTGGGGTGTCATAGCTGGTATTGGCCTGCTGGTGGGCAGGGCTGAGGCCTAGGAGATTCTGGGGCTGTTGTCCAGCCACTGGTGGGCAGGAATGGGTCCTGAGCCTTCTGGTGGGCAGGACCAGGTCCCAGGGTGGCTAGGGGTTCAGGGGTGCCTGCTGGTGGGTGGGGCTGGTGGGTGGGGCATGCAGCTAGCTGGTTGACCTGAGGCATCCCAGTACTAGTCCACAGGCTGATGGGTGGGGCCAGTCCCAGTGCTAATAAGCTAGAGGGAGGATTCCAAAATGGCACTTGCCATCATCAGAATCTTCATGGCAGAATGAGCTCCCCCAAAATGGCTACTGCCAATTTCTATGTCCCCGGAGTGAGCTCCAATTGCTGCCGGCCTTTTTGGAATCTCTCCAAGATCAGCTGGTGGGTCTAATCCAGGCTCCTTTCAAAGTACTGCTTCTGCCCTGGGTCTCAGGGTGAGTGAGATTTTGTGTGCCTCCTTTGAGAGTGGAGACTGTTTCCTACAGCTCTCCTGCTCTCCCAAAAGTAAGCCCTGTGGTCTTCAAAGTCAAATGTTCTGGGGGCTCGTCCTCCTGGTGCATGACCCCAGCCTTGGAAGCCTATGTGGGGCTCGGACCCCTTACTCTTTGGAGAGAACCTCTGCAATTAACCTCTGTAATTATCCTCCCATTTGTGGGTCACCCACCCGGTGGGGGGGTATGGGTGTCTACTATACTCTGTCTCCACCCCTCCTCTCTGTCTCATTGTGGTTTTTTCTTTATATCTTCAGTTGTAGAAGATCTTTTTCTTCTAGTCTTCAGGTCTTTCTCATCAATAGTTGCCCTGCAAATAGTTGTACTAATTTTGGTGTGCCCATGGGAGGAGGTGAGCTCAGGGTGTTCCTGCTCCACCATCTTGGCCACTCCCCCTCCTCTTTTGAGTTATTTGGGTTGCTATGTATGCCATTATAGTAAATGGAACATACTTAGACTCAATTATACCTTTTTGAAATATGTATTGTTTTAAATACGTATTGTTTTAAAATCAGTTTGTGCAATAGTTAATAAATTTAGCTTTTAAAGGAGCTGGGGAAGTTTACTTTTTATTACAGAGTAAATAAATATATTTAAAAGTGAATTTTAGGGGCTTCCCTGGTGGCGCAGTGGTTGAGAATCTGCCTGCCAATGCAGGGGACACAGGTTCGAGCCCTGGTCTGGGAAGATCCCACATGCCGCAGAGCATCTAAGCCCATGCACCACAACTACTGAGTCTACATGCCACAACTACTGAAGCCCACGTGCCTAGAGCCCGTGCTTCACGAGAGAAACCACCGCAATGAGAAGCTCGCGCACCACAACAAAGAGTAGCCCCCACTCGCCACAACTAGAGAAAGCCTGCGCACAGCAACAAAGACCCAACACAGCCAAAAATAAATAAATAAATAAATAAATAATTTTTTTTTAAAGTGAATTTTAGACATTATTGTGTACGTTGGAAGACTGCTCTAAGGAGATAGGAATTGGGGTGAGAATTGTTATCAAGGGATGTTTCAAAGATAGAAGACAGAGGGCTTTGGATGTGGTAGAAAAGAGGGTAGATAAACAGACTAGGTCAAGCAAATGCACACCAGTCTATCCTAAGACCCAGATGGTTACCCATGGTAGAAGAAGAATTTTAAAAGAGATGAGGTCAGATTGTGAGACAAAGAAAAGAGAGAAGATGATTTTATGGGGTCTTCCAATATCCATAATAATGTATTAAATCTATAAAACTATGTATAATCTTTATTATGATATGTAACTATATTGAGGTTACAATGAAACATATAACTCATCCTGTTATCTAGTAGAATTATGAATCCCGAAGTTTCATTCTGAAGTTTAAAAAGCAATAACTTTATCAGGAGCCCATGCACGTTGTCAGGATAGGGGTGGTTAAAGAGAGTAGTAGAGGAAAATAATCAGAAAAGTGAAATTGTAAACAGTTCCTATTTACCTACTAAACAGTCCAGAATATCTCTAGAAAATATCTCAGAGGTTGCCAATTGGTAGTACTCAGATCCTGTTCAGCCCATGTACTGTTGACCCATATGGTATTTTAATTAGTTACCAGCATTTAAAATTTGGAGGGTTGTACGAAAGTGATCTGTATTTTGAAATTGTCTTTAAAATTCCAAAAATCAGACTCAGATTCTCACATGGCAACAACTGGTTAGGGCTGGTAGTAGCTCACCATTGAGACAGACCATGCACCCTCCAGTTCACCGTAGTTCCCAGCACTCACAAATTGAGGCCAGGTGTTGGTTGGTATTTAGCATTACTCTTGCACTTTTGTCTTATATTTATAATAGTTAAGAGAAAAGTAAAATGTTTCCGATACCAGTATCTGTAATAAAAGCAGAAGCAAAAAAATTTATAGACCACATTTTGGAGGAAAAAACCAAAATCTATCTTCCCAAAGATTATGATTTAAGCACTGGCCCTATACTTCACTCATTTACATTATTTAGCTGGCCTATAAGGCACTTATGTTTTTTTCAAATAAACTTTGAGGTATAATTTACATATAATAAAATGCACTTGTTCTAACTGTACAGTTTAATGAATTTTGACACATGTATTTTTATACCATGAAACTATCACCACCATTAAGATATAAAATATTTCTATCACCAGGAAGTTCCCTTGTGCTCCATTGCATTCTATAGTGATTCTCCTTCTATCCCACCCTTCTCCCCTACCAACCTTCACCCCTGACTTCAAGTAACCACTGGTCTACTTTCTGTCACTATATATTAGTTTCCCTTGTTCTGGAATTTCATTTATGGAATCATACAGTATGAACTCTTTCGTGTCTGACTTCTACTCAGAATAACATTTTTGAGATTCACTCATGATGTTGTGTGTATCTCTAGTTCATTTCTTTATTATTACTGAGGAATTTTTCATTATATGGATGTACCAAGGTTTGTTTATCAACTCTCCTGGATTTTTTTCTAGTTTTTTACTGTAATGAGTAAAACTGCTATGAATATTCTTGTAGAAGTCTTTTTGTGGACATTTGTTGTCATTTCTCTTCAGTGAATATCTAGGAGTATAACTGTTAGGTTTTATGGTAGGTGTTTGTTTAACTGTTTAAGAAACTACTTTTTTCCGAAGTGGTTGCTCTGTTTTACATTTACACCAGCAATGTGTGAGGGTTTCAGTTACTCTATATCCTTGCCAACTCTTGGCATTGAAAATCTTAAATTTTAGCCCTTCTGATGGGTATGTTGTGGTATCTCATTGTGATTTTAATTTGTATTTTCCTGATAATTAATGACGATGACCATCTTTTTACAAGCTCATTGGCTCTATTTATACCTTCTTTTAAAAAATATTTAATAGCTTTATGGACATGTAATTCACATACTGTATAATTCACCCATTAAAAGTATATACCTCTCTGTGAATACACTAAAAACCATTGAATTACCATTCAAAGTTAGTATATTCACAGAGAGGTATAATCATCACCACAATCAATTTTAGGAGACTTTAATCCTCCCCCAAAAGGAATCTTGTACCCATTAGCAGTCACTCCCATTCTCTGTCTTTATAGATTTGTCTCTTCTGTATGTGCCATAGAAATGGAATCATACAATATGTGGTCTTTCGTGACTGCTTTCATTTAGCATGTTTTCAAGATTCATCCATATTGCAGCACGTGCATATCTTATATGAAGTATTGATCAAATATTTTGTCAAATTTTTAATTGACTTTCTTTTAAAATATTGTTATAAGAGTTCTTTATATATTTTGGATACAGTCTTTTTTAAAGTATATGTATTACAAGTATTTTCTTCTGGTCTGTGGCTTGCTTTGTATGTAAGTTTTTGACCCTTAGAATAACTGTAGGTATGATAGCTCCAAGGCTATGACTTGTTGTTAAACTATTGACAATAGTCTGGAATTCTTTCTTTGCTCAGTAACCTTAGCTCCAGTAGTAGGAGAAAGAGGTGCTGAATTTTTATCCTTTAAAAAATTATTTTATTCAGACCAAAAATTGATTTTAAAAGCAGTAAACAAAGTACTCGTAAGGATCAAATTATATTAATAAGAACCCAGAACTAAAGGTTATCTTAATACCCTAGTAGAACATTCATTTAGGCATGAAAGTCATTGGATATTTTCATTTTCTGTTTTCAGCATGGCTAGAACATAAAAGTTGTTCCTCACCTATTAAACTTATTGAGATATCTACAAATGATCATTTATCACCTTCACAAAAGACTCCACCTCTGGCAAAAGAAGTAACAGACTTGTATTTTTCTGATGAATATGTCGCTGTCGAAAGACCACGAAACGAAGAAAAACCAAAGAATGACCTAGAACTAGGTTATAGAATAATCCGAACTAAAGAAAATAAAGATTACTTGGAACTTGACAGCACAGTACCATCTACTGAATCATCTTCCTCTTCCAAAATTGAAGAAGCATCTTTTAAACGTGGTAAAAAACAGGAGAATAATTTGGACCTTTTGAATGACTTTATTATGCTGCGAAATAAGTATAAGACTTGCACCTCAATGACTGAAGTCACAGACAGTGATGGAAAAGATGGTGAGTAATTTAGTAATATTTTGGTGTAGGTAGGATAGCTTCAAGGACTAAATGTATAATTTATTATAGAAGGTAAAGAAATAAAGCTCTTCAGATAAAACACATTATTCTTCAAAGTCAAAGAAAATGTCATTGATTCATGACACATTATATACGGAGATAGATATGGGATATACAGATGTAGATATGTATTTTCCAAAAAATTTAAAAGTGCATTTGAACTTTTAAGAAAAAACTTTTAAGTTTACTATTTGTAAAAACTCACTTTCTACAACTTGGTCATACAGATTCATAACATTTCTAACTTTTGCTGATCATTCTGCCATTCTTTTTTCTCTTTTAGCTCACAGTTCTACCTCCATATTTTAACTTGTATTTTAATGTGTACTTAAGAACCTTTTGCCTGTTTGATTGCCTATTACTCTTTTTAACTTTATCAAAGAGTTTCTGTTTGAGTTGTAACTGTTTTACATTCATCGCTTATAAACATATCAAAGTAGTATAATGCGTCATATCATTTCACTTCTGGTAAAAAAAAAATTCTAGAATTCTAGCATTCTAGAATGTGTTTGACACAGATTACCCAAATGAAATAAGTACAAAAATATTTATTTGTGAGAGTTAGAGTATACTTAGGTCTTACTGTCCTATGTATTGATACTGTTAATGTACACAAGGTCTTGCCCCTGAATAAACTGTAAAATAAGACAAGAAGTAAAATATATACCAAAAATTAGTTTGAGAGTCCAATGAGCTTGCTAACTAAACACCAGAATTGGGCAGAGTACCTACCCAGACCCAGACTATGCTGGACTGGGCCAGGATTCCCCATGGTTGGGGAGTTGCTTGGGAAAAAGTCATGACATAGAAAAGCAGAAAAGAATGCTTGTTCTTTGTGTGCAGCATGATATGACAGCCTTTTATAGATCTATATAAAGTTATATTACTTTGTCAATCAGTGCATTTTCACAATGAAAAATTCAACAAAAATTCAGAAAAGTATTTAAAGATCTCAGAATTTTGTGACCCTTTATGTTTATATATATTTGTCATAAAGTTTCTTTTCATGTGATTGTTTGACCACATTATAACTTACCTTGCTAGGTGACAATTCTATATGTAACAGATCTTTCTAACCAATTTGTACCATAATTCAGAGCATAATTTCTACATGAAAGAATGAGCAAAATATAAAGAATTATCTTATGAATGTGATGCATAAATAGGAATTTTTTAAAGATTTGTTGTTTTCAGGTTTGTGAATGTTTTCAGATTCTATTCATATTTGAGGCCAGAAAACAAAAAAAAAAGGAAACCAATCCAAAATTAGCTCTGACATCCTTTTCTGGTTGTCATACTTGTGATGATGTCTTGTAACAAGGTATATTGGCAACAGAAAATGAGAGAAAGCAACAAGAAAGGAGAAAAAGATAAAAAGAATATTTTCTTATTTTAAAAGTTAGCCATTAATTAAACAATTAAAGGAATACTGATGTTAGGTGGGAATGCTCTGTACTCCTGATGTTTCCTCTATTAGTATTATGTTCCTGGCCTCTTTGCCCTTTAATGTGTTCTCCCCAGAGGAACTGGAATTAATTATCTGTATTGTAAATTTGAAAAAGAATAAATTGGGCATAAGCTTGCAGGAATGAGCTGCCTCACAAGTAACAGGCATTCTCCTCTGCTTCTCTATGTCATGAATCTTTCCCAAGCAGTTCCCCAACAGTGCAGAATCCTGGCCCAGTCCAGTATAGTCTGGGGCAGGGTAGGTAACTCTAATTCTGTTGTTTAATTAACAAGCTCTTTTGACTCTCAAACTAAGCTCCTTTCTCCAACTTAGTTTTTATTAGTAACAGAGGTAATATTTTGATATATATTTTACTTCTTGTCTTATTTTACAGTTGATACAGGGGTGAGAAAGAATGCTACAACTTATTAGGCCCCCTCAAAAACTCCAATAATTTGTAGTATTTAATCATAGCTATTTAAATTATTTATAGTTAATAAAAAATATACTTGAAAATAATAAAAAGCTAGTTTAGGATATTTCACTCTGTTTTTTTTCCACTGTGTATTTAAAGCTCATATATTCAAACGTTTCAAGATGGCAATGTTTTTCTAAAATTATCTTGTAATCATATTATTAATGGACAACATTGCAATCTAGTTAATATAACTCTAATCATAAATAAATTACATATATATATATATTTTTTAATCCTCTACAATACTTACAAACGAAGGAAGAAAACTACAGTTATTGAACATTGTGTACCAGGCACTAAATCACATATCAGAGCTAAACATGATAACGTTGCTGACCTTGAGAAGCTTACAGTGTAATAGAGTGGACCAGACATGCAGATGATTTCCATACAACATTGTCAGTGACAGGAGACTATGCCGAGTGCTGAGGAAACAAAAAGGAGAGGCACTTTGCTGGCCTGGAAGTAGAGTGGGCAGTTATATAAGGCTTCCTGTAGAAAATGCCTGAGAGCTAAAGGGTAAGTAGTAAGAAATGACCTTACTAAGAAAGGATGGAGACAGGTAGGGTTTGGGGCATAGGAGAGAATTAGTAACAGAGGAAGGGTCTGTGGACAGTCACAGAGGAATGAAGTAGAACAGTATGTGGCTTTTAGGTGTCAGGAATCATCCTTGGTGTTTATAACACCTTATAACAATATTCGAAGTAGGTATATTAATCAATATTTTACATATGAGGAAACTGAGGCTAGTGTCAGAACTGGGATTGAAACACTGATCTGATGCCAAAGTTCCTTCCTTTATTACCATTCAGCTTCCTATCCAGCACAATAAGTCCATTGACCTGAATAGTTGATCAATTTAATACTGATGCATTTCAGAGAATTTTAACAATTATGATCATATTACAAGGGAGCATTTTAATCAACATTAAGTTTCCCTGAACAATGCAAATTAATATTTTTATTAGAACTTCAAGACAAAGAAGAACGTTCTTTAAGTCTTCAAGAAGAGAATCCTATTGTTTGTACTAATAAAACACTAGAGAAAGCAAATCAGGAAAGGAGAGCAGATAATGTCATTGAAATTCAAGCATCAGGTATGCATTATGCTTTTTAAATGCATTCAAATTAAGTAAATTTGAAAGCCCTTTCCTGGGTATCTAGGACACACCTTATTTTCCATGTAATTTTCTTCACTTGTTTCAGATATTTCTTCATTCCAGTCCTGCTTTCAGGTTATTTCCAAACCTGGAGTGCCTTATTCACTGCCTCTGCCCCTCCCTCCCCATCGCCCTATTCCAGTCCACTAAGTGTTATTTCTTCCTTCATTTAAACTGCTGCTTCCCTACATGCATCAGAGAACAGCAAACTGCAACTCCTCACTCAGACTTTTCTTCCCAGTCTGGAAAAATGAACTGTTGATGGTTGCTCTCTCTGTTCTCTTACCCACCATCAAGGTGGTGTAAATAAGTTATTATTGATTCCTATACCAATTAAAATTATTTGTTCTGCTGTAAAGAAAAATATTCTTTACATTGACCCCTAAAGAACAGCCTGCTTAAGAACATCATGCTCACTATTAAAATCGATAAGGAAATATGACACTAGTTCTTGAATATCATTTCATTCTTTTGGCTAAATTTCATTTATGACCTTTCGATGACAATGCAGATCTTTAAATATTGATATTCTAGTGAAAACTAAAAACAATTTGTCATTGTTATAAATGTGTTCATCTTAAGGTTGTAAGCTAATAGTGGAGGGAAAAGAAAAAAGTTATGTGATTCTCTTCCTTATAGTTGCCCTGCCAAATTAGTCACTGAATAAATCCTTTCTAATAAACAAGATAGCCATAAAATTATATTAATTCTACAGAGGGTTTTTTTGTTTTGTTTTTACTAGTTTATTTAGAATAAAATAAGCCTGTATAGAATCTCATGATTTTTAACTCAGAAAAGAATTTGGATAGAGTTCAGGTTTCCGTGAAGTAACATGTACGATTGATTTGTCAAAAAGAACATACCATCCTTATAAAAACACTGCCTTTAATGCTTTTATTTTTGCAGATAGCCAGTGCCAAGCATACTGTCTCCTAGAAGCAGCAGCTTCTCCTATCTTAAAAAAACTTGTATGCCTCTGTACTCTTCCTGCTGCTACCTGGAAATTTGACACTGTCATTTTTGACCAAACAAGGTTCCTCTTAAAAGAACAAGAAAAAGTAATAAGTGATGCTATTCACCAAGGTGAGTACAAATAAAAGTCACATTATTTTAAAGGATGTAAATTTATGGATTATTAGAAAATGCAGAAATTAGTCATAGATGGAGGCATAACTGTAATTCAGCATATGGCACCCACAGACCAATGCTGGAGTATCAGCTAAGCAAGGATAAAAAGGTAAGAAATGCAAGTGCCGCCTGCTTTTCATGTTTGCTTTATGCCACTTTGATGTTATGAAGACCTACATTAATATCTGTTTTCACTAACTGAAAGAAATCAAAGAGGATTTTCGTTTTTATGAAAAAAGGTATTTGCTTCTTTACTCCATTTCAGCTTACAGAAGGTTTCATAGGAACCCTCTATTTTCAGATAGTGGGGGAAACCTGTATCATCTGGCATTGCTTCTCAGTAAAGCTCCTAGTTGACATATATATTACTTGACAGATTCCTATTGCAGAAACCAAATTAACCCTATTATTGTTAGCATCTGAACCACTTAGGTCCCTCCCAAAAAGGTGGGGGGAGGTCAAAAAGTAAATTGATTAAAGTCAATCCTGGACTTTTGCTTCTGGCCAAAATGGCGTAACAGGGATTGAATTTACCCTCCTTCCAGAAATAACAACAACAAACAAACAAAAAGACAAAGACAAAATAGATGAAACCAGTTTTTAAGATCCTAGACATCAGGCAACGAAGCACAATGATTCCTGAGAGATGGGAAACAAGTGAGGTGAGCCCTACCATTGCCCTAGCTTACTGCCTTGAAAGAAATGCCAGGCCATGGCACAGGGAGAGGTACCAGAGGCAGAGCTCAGTGGACAATCTGAGTTGAAGAAGCAGAGCTAAGAGTCCAGGGAGACCAAGGCAGCTAAAGTTCAAAGGATAGAAGGTTAGGGGCTTCCCTGCTGTCACAGTGGTTAAGAATCCGCCTGCCAATGCAGGGGACATGGGTTTGAGCCCTGGTCTGGGAAGATCCCACATGCCGCGGAGCAACTAAGCCCGTGTGCCACAACTACTGAGCCTGAGCTCTAGAGCCTGCAAGCCACAACTACTGAGCCCGCATGCTACAACTAATGAAGACTGTGCACCTAGAGCCCGTGCTCTGCAACAAGGGAAGCCACTGCGATGAGAAGCCTGCACACCGCAGTGAAGAGTAGCCCCCGCTCGCCGCAACTAGAGAAAGCCCGTGCACAGCAACGAAGACCCAATGCAGCCAAAAATAAATAAATTTTTTAAAAAAAGGATAGAAGGTTAGAGAGCAGAGAGCTTCACAAGGAGAGTCCTAGAAATTTGCAGAAAGTCTCCCTGAAGTATTCAGCAGAGTACTGATCAAAGAGTATATGTGAGGACAATAGCCAAAACATAGAAACAACCTAAATGCCCACTGACAGATGAATGGATAAAGAAGATGTGGTACAGGGCTTCCCTGGTGGCGCAGTGGTTGAGAGTCTGCCTGCCAATGCAGGGGACACGGGTTCGAGCCCTCATCGGGGAGGATCCCACATGCCATGGAGTAACTAGGCCCGTGAGCCACAACTACTGAGCCTGTGCGTCTGGAGCCTGTGCTCCGCAACAAGAGAGGCCTCGACAGTGAAAGGCCCGCGCACCGCGATGAAGAGTGGCCCCCGCTCGCCACAACTAGAGAAAGTCCTCGCACAGAAACAAAGACCCAACACAGCCAAAAATAAATAAATAAATAAATAAATTTATTAAAAAAAAAGAAGATGTGGTACATATATACAATCGAATACTACTCAGCCATAAAAAAGAATGAAATAATGCCATTTGCAGCAGCATGGATGGACCTAGAGATTATCATACTAATTAAAGTAAGTCAGACAGAGAAAGACAAACACCATATGATATCATTTATATGTGGAATCTAAAATATAACACAAATGAACTTATCTATGAAACAGAAACAGACTCACAGACATAGAGAACAGACTTGTGGCTGCCAAGGGGGTGGGGTGGGGGAAGGATGGATTAGGAATTTGGGATTAGCAGATGCAAACTATAATATAGAGAATGGATAAACAACAAGGTCCTAATGTATAGCACAGGAAACTATATTCAATATCCTGTGATAAACCATAATGGAAAAGAATATGGAAAAAAGAAAAAAAGAACAGCCATCTCAAAAAAAATAAATGTATATGTGAGGAACTAAACTACCAGAGGTTGGGAAACAAACCATCTGAAAGGATTAGAGGGAATAGTACTCTGAATTCACATGGGGCAGGAAATAATGTCTGTTCCCACCAGCCAGACTAGAAAAACTCATAATTCATGGAGTATTGATCATCATACTTAGAGAAGTCTTGTCTCAGTGGTGGGGAATAATTATCCCTAGATTTAGCACTGCTCTGGACCTGCCTAAAAAAATCATAAAAGCAAGACTCAAGGTTATCAAACTATTTCCGAGGAACTTAACTGCATCCCAGAACAAAGCTTAAGACTATTTATATGAATACAAAAATATTTAGCACTAACAAGGTAAAATTCACAATGTTTGACATCTGATCAAAGATTGTCAAGCATAACAAGAGACAGGAAACCACAGCCCATAAGGAGAATAATCAATCAAAACAAACTCAGAGCTGACAAAGATGTTAGTATTATCAGAGAGGACACTGAAACTTATTATAACTGTATTCCATACATTCAATAAGCTAGAGACATAAAAGAGATGCAAATCATAGTTTTAGAGAATAAACTACAATGCATGAGATGAAAAATACACTGGATGAAGTTAATGGCAGATTAAATATTGCAGGAGAAAAAACTAGCTAACTTGTAAGCATAGCAATAGAAACTACCTAAAATAAAACCCAGGTGGATAAAAGAATAAAAAAGAAGGAAAGAAAAGAGCATAGCGAGCTGTGAAACAACTTCAAATAGCCTTATATACTAGCATTAGAGTTCTCAAAGGAGAGGCAAAAGGGGGTAAACAGATAAAAAAATAATGACTGAAATCTTGCCAAACTCAGTGAAAACTACAAACCCACAGATCCAAGAAACTCAATGAACCCTAAGCACAAGAAGCATAATAAAGCTACACCAAGGCATATTATAATCAAGTTGCTCAAAACAGTGATAAAGAGAAAATTGTAGGAGCAGCCAGAAGGAAAAAAATATATGCTGCAAAAGAGAAACAATGACAAGGTTGACATCAAATTTCTTGTCAGAAATAGTGCAAGTGAAAAGACAGTGGAATAACATCTTTAAAATACCTGAAAGAAAAAACCACCAACCTAGTTTTCTGTACTAGGCAAAAATACATTACAAAAACAAAGGGGAAATAGAGATGTTTTCAGACATACAAAAGCTGAAAGAATTCATCGGCTGCGGATCTGCACTGTAAGAAATGTTTTCCTAAAGACAGAACAAAATGATACCAAATTTGGTTTCTCTGCTCTCTTCTTTTCCCTTCCTGGTCATGATTGACTTGTTTACACAAGTCCTTCCAGGGAGATACTACCCATAACTGGTTTTTCTGTTGCTCCTTGATTCCCAGTGACCACTGATTAGTTGCTTTGATCTTCATTGCTTAAATCAATAGTTTTCATACTTTTTTTTTAACATCTTTATTGGAGTATAATTGCTTTACAATGGTGTGTTAGTTTCTGCTTTATAACAAAGTGAATCAGCTATACATATACTTTTTAGCAGAACTCTTTGTTCAATAAATATTACATGGCATCCCACTATATAAAACAGAGAGAAGTAGAGCTTCTCTGGTTAAATTAGGCCTGGAATCCGGTCTTCTTGGCCCCACTTTTGCATGCAGTAAAATCCGATCTATCATCTTCAATAAGCTCTGGAACTACATGGAACGTATTAATTAGATAATTGTCTTGTCCCTATAAGTACCTCTTTTGTTTGAGTCATATCTTTGGACAAATATTCCCAGGTGTCTACCTCCATTTCAAGGTATTGCTTTACATTATGATCCTCCACCTTTATCTAAACCAGTTGGCAAGTTATGAGTTTAATTTTCTTCTTGTTTCATAACTGGGAATCATTGTCCTTCTTCCCACCAAGAGTAGAAATAATTGAACATTCTTTGGAAGCAGCAAAGTATGAACTCTAAGGTTAGCTGTAGGGGTTGGAATGCCAGCTCCATCATTTATTCACAAATTGACCTTGGGCAGTTACCTAACCTCGTTAAGACTGTTTTCTCATCCATAAAATCAAGATCATAGTAAACTTGTCTGATAGGGTTATTGTTATAGATTCAATGAAATAAACAGATTATATACAGCTTGGCACATAGTAAGCACTCAATAATAAATGTTATCTATTATTGTTAAGCATTCTGATATATATTCTAAAATTCTAATGTATGTTCTGTCTTTAAATTATGTTTTTGCTTACCTAGGTAAAAATGTTGAAAGAGAAATGACATTCAAGTATGCTGCCCTCTTACACCTTTTGGTAACAATTAGAGATGTCCTTTTAACATGTAGCTTGGACACAGCATTGGGTTAGTGTGAAAATTTTTTATTTCCCCTTTTCTTCCTATTGAAATATTTTGTCTGAAGTAACGTTTACTTTTCTGAAAAAGATGCACTTTGTAAGAAATTATGTAGGTTTTTTTCCTTCTGCATTAAACATTATATATATATTGACATAATTATAATGGAATATATATTTTATTCTACTTACATTCATTAAAAGAAATTTTCTGTAACAACAATCATCACCTAGAAAAATAGGTGTAGGATTCTCTATTCTAGGCCTGAATTACAGACTCCTAATGGCCTTAAGGGATTTGACTGTGTAATCATTATTATGCACTGCATTTTTTAAAACATCTTTATTGGAGTATAATTGCTTTACAATGGTGTGTTAGTTTCTGCTTTATAACAAAGTGAATCAGCTATACATATACATATATCCCCATATCTCCTCCCTCTTGCGTCTCCCTCCCACCCTCCCTATCCCACCGTTCTAGGTGGTCACAAAGCACCGAGCTGATCTCCCTGTGCTATGTGGCTGCTTCCCACTAGCTATCTATTTTACATTTGGCAGTATATATATGTCCATGCCACTCTCTCACTTCGTCCCAGCTTACCCTTCCCCCTTCCCGTGTCCTCAAGTCCATTCTCTACATCTGCGTCTTTATTCCTGTCCTGCCCCTAGGTTCATCAGAACCATTTTTTTTTTTTAGATTCCATATATATGTGTTAGCATACGGTATTTGTTTTTCTCTTTCTGACTTACTTCACTCTGTATGACAGTCTCTAGGTCCATCTACCTCGCTACAAATAACTCAATTTCGTTTCTTTTTATTATGCACTGCTTTTTAATGTAAGATGACACTTTGACATGTACATTTTAGGTCCTCATTGAATATCTGTGGCTTCGAATCTTTGCTAGATGCAATATAGCTATATAGCAAGATCTTCTGCAATTTCTTTTTTAGTTGTGCATGTAAGTTAGGATATGAATTACTTGAGTATTAAAAATCAAACTATTTTGAATGTGTTGAAAATTTTAAAGATTTTGGAAATTTTTTCTAAACTATTAAAATCCTTAAAGTATCTGTCTTACTGCATTACTGTTTTAGGCCCCTTATTGCAGGTTGTTTAGACTTGTTTAGTAATGGTATATTTTTAGGATTATGTTTTATAATTTAAAGTTTCTAGAACCCATTATATACAAAGTGAAAATAATTTTTCTCTGATCTATGACCCAGACATTTTCTCTTATCTGTGACTCAGACAAATATTATTTCTCTAATCCAAGGTTTGGATAAGTACTGGGCAGCAGCGAGTTACAACTGTACTCCCTCTACATCACTGGGAGTTGTGATACTTGGCCAAGTATTATATTAGTATTATCTGGCCAGGTATTGTAACTAAGTTACAGCTACCTTTAGAAAGCCCAACATGGTGCTTTTCCTTTCTTCTCCAATTAAAGCATTTGAGTGTTGATGCTGAATGAAGTTGTCTTGTCTCCATTCCCAGACAACTATAGCCCTAGTTTACAGTATCTGTAGCTAGTATAATGGTGTAGTGTCACATGCTTCTGTTTAGTCACCTGTCTTCATTATAATTTTCAGCTGCCATAGAAGATTGTCAGTCCTACCAACAACTAAGCTAACTATAAAAGCATAATAGTAAGGCAGAATATCAGAATCTAGAATATTTGGATTCCCAGGGAGAGTACAGTTGTGACTCACTCGTGCTCAATACTTATCAAAATCTTGAATTAGAGAAATAATATTTATGGAGGATTGCTTAAAGTATATTCACCTTTAAGTATTCTACATTTTACCCTAGGATTAAGTGAGACCATTGAGAGCTATATACTTGAACTGAACTGTTTCCGTTCCTCAAAGAAATGCCTTTACTAAATCACACTTTGGCATTATTATTTGGCTACCTTGACGAACACTTATAAAAGTAAAATCCTTGTTGGAAAACATAACTTCTTAAACCCTGGGTACCAAGCCATAATGAGTAACCTTGCTGCCTTGGACATTTTTAGAAGAAGGCTTTCTCACTCCTCTAAACCTCTCAAAATCAAAGAGCAAGTTAGGTTGTCCTCCTTTCTTTCTTTGTGAATAGTGACAGAGGAAGAAAGGTCCATGTGGGTCTGGCTGCCTACCCTGGACCCAGAATTCTGTATTTTCTCCCAGCTTCCAATTTGCTTCTTCTCCCAAACTAGCAAGGTAATTAGTTTCAAGGTTAAAAGTATAGAGTTTCACTTCTGGGCTTTAACCCAGAAGTAAATTCAGTATTGTGTAATGGGTACTGTAGTAGAGATACATAGTAATAGCACAAAGGATGGTGACTGTTAGCCTTTCAAGCTGAATTTTTTTTTTTAAATAAGTAGGAGTTTGCCAAGTAAATAAAGTATGAAAGGGTATTGTAGGCAGAATTAAGAGCCCAGAAGAATGACTTAGTGGGTGTATGACAAACGGTTCCATGTGGCTAAATTGAAGAGTACAAGGTGGAAAGCAAAGAGAGCTAAGCCTGAAGAAGTAAGAAAGAGCCAAATCATGAAAAGCCTTTTAAGCTACACAAAAGAATTCAGTCACTACTCTGTAAATAATAGGGAACCATTGAAACAGGAAAGCTACTGGATTAGGTTTGTCTTTCAGAAGGTTACATCTAACGGCAGTATGGAGAATCAGTGGGAAGTTTGGAGATTAGTAAGCAGAAAGAACATAAATCAGTCTCTAAATTGCCTACATTCTAGCTGTATTAAAATAAAATTAGAATTAATATGTACATAGTATAAAAATATGAACATGAACATTAAATTTTTGATTTATTATTGTATTTATTGTCCAGATATTCATTGAATACCTGATCTACATAAGTTACTCTGCCAGGTGCTCTACTTCAGTAATTCACAAAATTCACTGTGCAGTAGAATCACTGGGAGAAGTTTTACACATAGGAATCCCTGGGACTCAATCTAGATTTCTTGAATTTGAACCTTCAAGGATAGGTCTCAGGATTCTGTGTTTAAAATTGCTCTTAGTGAGTCTGAATTTAGGCACTTCTGTTTTAGCAGCTACATAAATTAATTATGCTTAAATATCATGGATTATGAGAGCTTATAGACTAGTGAGGTTGTTAAGTCATATACATAAATAACCAGAAATCAAGTGCAAAGCTGTATCGATAGCATACCAAGAAAATCTCAGTGAAATGCATTACCACAGGACTTGCATGTAAGTGTAGGTTCTAGGGTTTAGGAAGAAGGCAATAGCATTTAACAAGCCAGAAGGCAGGAAAGGATGAGAAATATTCAGAGAATATGTAGAGTATATCCAGTTATATTGGTATTATGTAGCTTAAAAATAGACATTTGCTACATATTTCTCAGCGTCACTTAAATTTAAGGTTTTCATTAGTTGCTATCTTTGATCAAAATCAGAAAAGTAGTAAAGGGAAATTTAACTGTCTCTGCTATGACCCTTATTTCCTTTTAGGTTTTTACCATGCAGTTTCTAAAAGAACAAAAAGACATGCTTTTTTTCCCACTTTTGTTTTTAACAGGATATTTGTCAAATGCAAAAGATATCTACAGAAGCATTTTAGGCTCCTATTTGGATGACATTTGGCGGCAACTGGAGATTGTACAGTTTATTAGGGAAAAAAAGCCTGAAACCAACTACAAGATACAAGAATTGCAATGTCAGATACTAAATTGGATGCAAAGTGGACAGCAAATTAAGGTAAGTACTGAAATAAAGCAGATAACAGCAATCAGCTTATATAAGAATTGGATGTAAGATAAATTTTTGCATTTAATTTGAAATTATGAAATAGTATAGTATATACTATTTGGTCCCTTGACAGTTTTCTCCTTAAGTAAGTTAACAGGACAGAATCAGACCCAGAGAAGGGATCATTGGCATCATTATTTATATGTCTTGAATTTTTTAAATACTTTAATTTTTATTATGCATAGTTTTCTGTGGATTAATCCTTTAAATCTCAAAAATTTTGTTTTCTACTTGTAAGTTCATGAACACATACCCAACAATAGAACTACAATAATTAATTTTTAGATATTGAGCCAGAATCTCATCTTATATAATTCTAAAAAAAAAAAAAAAAAGCTCTTGTTTATTCCTTGGATTATGTTGGAAATTTTTTGCCTACTCTACCTCAAGCATTGAACAAAATTTGCGTAAGTAAAGATTTAAGAGAAAATACTTAAAAAAAATTTTCAAGCAGAAAAGCATCTCAAAATCTTTACACTAAATCTGGAAACAAATTTGGCCTTTTTCTTCGTTTTCCTCTGTGTCCCTGCTGGGGATATTTTTATCCCCAACTCTATGGTTACTTGGGTAACTTGCCTAAGTCATTAAAACAAATTAAATCAATCAGTAAGAAATTTAAAATTGGGGAGTGATGTCAGCATCATAGCAGGAAGAGATGCTCTCTCGGCTCTCCCCTTCAATCTGCAACCAGGAAAACATCCACAACTCAACAAAAGGGCCTTTGCCCAACACACCAGGACACTGGAGAGTTCCACCCATCTGTACATGTAAAGATAGGTTGAATGGAACCCATAGAAGAGGCGGAACTGGAGGATCAGCATAGGCAGTGCCTGCAATTTTGGCCCCTGGGCTGCAGCAGGTGAACCCCAGTCCAGAAGAACCCAGTAGCAGCGAGGGCGGCATCCCACATGACCCTGGCCTCCCACTTGCACTGGTACCCACAGCCACAGATAGCTGAGCAGCCGTGGCACGAGGCCTGTGACCCTGTTCCTCCAGCTCAGAGCCACCCACAGCTCTGGCGCCCCACCCTCCATCAGCAGTGGGTGAGCCCAGAAACCCAGGAGCACCAGAAAAGGAACGGCACACATGACCCCAGTTCCTCCTCCCGGCCTTCCTGCTCCTCCTGCAGTGGCAGAGCCTGTGACTCAAGGATCCCAAATGAGGCCACCATCCTAGTACTCAGGCAGTGACATCAGTAACACCAGAAACAGCAAGGCACCAACAACCCCAGAGGCACAAGCAGTGATAACAAATGCTTTGGGTGACCCCTCTGACGTAGACACGGAGGGTAGAAAGTGCCAATACTCAAACACAACCAGAGGCAGCGCAGGTAAGAGAAAACAATGTGCTATAGTGCCACCTACTGGAAAATAAGAGAAAGGCTTCTATTTACAATGGAGAAAAGACAGCCTCTTCAGTAAGTGGTGCTGGGAAAACTGGACAGCTACATGCTAAAGAATGAAACTAGAACATTTCCTAACACCATACACAAAAATAAATTCAAAATGGATTAAAGACCTAAATGTAAGGCCGGACACTGTAAAACTCTTAGAGGAAAACATAGGCAGAACACTCTTTGACATAAATCACAGCAAGATCTTTTTTGATCCACTTCCTAGACTAATGAAAATAAAAACAAAAATAAACAAATGGGATCTAATTAAACTTAAAAGCTTTTACACAGCAAAGGAAACCATAAACAAAACAAAAAGACAACCCTTAAAATGGGAGAAAATATTTGCAAATGAAACAGCCGACAAGAGATTAATCTCCAAAATATACAAATAGCTCATGCAACTCAATATCAAAAAAACAAACAATCCAATCAAAAAATGGGCAGAAGATCTAAATAGACATTTCTCTAAAGAAGACATACAAATGGCCAAAAAGCACATGAAAAGATATTCAACATCACTAATTAGGGACTTCCCTGGTAGTCCAGTGGTAAAGAATCCACCTTACAATGCAGGGGACACAGGTTCAAAGCCTGGTCAGGGAACTAAGATCCCACATGCCGCGGGGCAGCTAAGCCCGCGTGCCACAACTACTGAGCTCACACGACTCAACTAGAGAGCCTACAGGCCCCAAACTACAGACCCCACGCACTCTGGAACCCGTGCGCCACAACTAGAGAAGAGAAAACTAGAGAGAAGCCCATGCGCTGCAACGAAGAGCCTGAAGTACCACAACTAAGACCCAATGCAGCCAAAAATAAATAAAATAAATAATAAATAAATCTTTTAAAAAATCACTAATTATTAGAGAAATGCAAATCAAAACTACAACGAGGTATCACCTCACATGGGTCAGAATGGCCATGATCAAAAGATCTACAAACAGTAAATGCTGGAGAGGGTGTGGAGAAAAGGGAACCCTCCTACACTGTTGATGGGAATGTAAAGTGGTACAGCCACTATGGAGAACAGCATGGAGGTGCCTTCAAAAACTAAAAGTAGAACTACCATATGACCCAGCAATCCCACTCCTGGGCATATACCCAGAGAAAACCATAATTTGAAAAGATACATGCACCCCAGTGTTCATTGCAACACTATTTACAGTAGCCAGGACATGGAAGCAACCTAAATGTCCATCAACAGAGGAATGGATAAAGAAGATGTAGCACATATATACAATGGAATATTACTCAGCCATAAAAAAGAACAAAATAATGCCATTTGCAGCAACATGGATGGACCTAGAGATTATCGTTCTGAGTGAAGTAAGTCATACACAGAAAGACAAATATCATATGATACCACTTATATGTGGAATCTAAAAAAAGGGTATAAATGAACTTAGTTACAAAACAGAAATAGAGTCACAGATGTAGAAAACAAACATGGTTAACAGGGGATAAGGGGGGAGGGATAAATTGGAAGATTGGGATTGACATATACTCACTACTATATATAAAATAGACAACTAATAATAACTTACTGTATAGCACAGGGAACTCTGCTCAATATGCTGTAGTGGCCTATATGGGAAAAGAATCTAAAAAAAGAATGGATATATGTATATGTATAACTGATTCACTTTGCTGTATAACTGAAACTAATACAACATTGTAAATCAACTATACCTCAATGAAAATTTAAAAAAGAAAGGAATAGAAAAGATGGTGTGGAATTTGGAGCATGGCCAGGCCAGGAGTGCAATTTCTCTGGAATCCTCTGCCCCAGTCCCAGAGGATGCATTAGGTTTAAGGCAGAAAAATGACTGACAAATTACTAGGTCACTGAGTGTGAAATTTACATTTTTTGCTCCTTGCTTTCACCCATCCAATAATTGTATCAACCTAAACAGTAAAGATATTGCTATTGTCTTCTTTATTGCAGCACCTCTGAAAGGGGAACTACTGGGTCTGAGTAGATTTTTTTTGCTGGATAAATCTTTTCCTTGTGATAAATAAATCTCCTAACAGGGTCTTATGTTTTTTTTAAAAAAGAGAAAGGCTTCTAATTTATAACTTGTTGGTTCATTAAAATCAAGTAGAAAAAATTATTTTTACCTAAAGAAGAAAGGTGTTCACTACTTCAGATGTGTCAGCTGAGGAACAACTTATCCAGCACCATGAAGAACCACAGCAACACTGTATCACAAAAACAAAATGACAATTCAGCAGAAATCAAACTTAAAGTCATGGAATATTGCAATCTAACTGATAGAGAATTCAAAATAGCTGTCATGAAGAAATAACAAGCTACAAGAAAACTCAGAAAGGCAGTTCAATGAGCTCAGGAATAAAATTAATGAACAGAAGGAATACTTTACCAAAGAGACTGAAACTAAAAAAGAACCAAACAAGTTCTGAAGCTGAAGAACTCAATAAATGAAATTGAGAATTCACTAGAAAGCATTGGAAATAGAGAAGACCATATGGAAGAAAGAATTATTGAGCTCAAATTTAGAAATCTAGAGATGGTACAGGTAGAAGAGGAAAAAGAATTAAGATATTAAAAAGGGGGAAATTTTATGAGCGTTATCTGACTCTTTTAGGAAGGGCAACATTAGGGTAATGGTTATCCCAGAAGAAGAAGAAACAGAGAAGGTAGCAGAGAGTTTATTTAAAGAAATAACAGCTGAGGACTTCCCAAACCTGGGGAAGGAACTGGATATACAAGTATATGAAGCTAAGAGAACAACTAATCACCTCAATGCAAAAAGATCTTCTCCAAGACACTGTCAAAAGTCAATGGAAAAGAATTTTAAATGCAGTCAGTGAAAAAAGGATGCAACCTACAAAGGAATCCCTATTAGTGGATCAGCAGATTTCTCAGCAGAAACTCAACAGGCCAGGAGGGAGTGGAATGACATTCTCAAAGTACTGAAAGATAAAAACTGTCATCCAAGAATACTCTATCCAGCAAAGTTATCATTCAGATATGAAGGAGAAATAAGGGCTTTCGCAGACAAACAAAAGCTGAGGGATTTTTATCAACACTAGACCTGCCTTATAAGAAATGTTGAAAGGAGCTCTGCTACCAGAAAAAAAAAGCAAAAGTACACAAAACTTTAAGGTGATAAATAGATGAACAGAATCAGAAAATTGCAACTCTGTATCAGAATAGGTTTTTAAATACTTTATTACAACATAAAGGTTAAAGGGAGAAATATCAGGAAAAAAACAATAGCTACTTCAATTTGGTAACTAATGCAATATAAAAAGGGATAATTTGAGACAAGAAAAACATAAAAGGGGAAGAGGAAAAGAAGGGAACCCATATAGGCAAATGAAGATAAGATGCTATCAGCAGAAAAAGGACTACTTTATCTATGATACATTTCACACAAACCTCTTGGTAACCACCAAGCATAAATCTAGAACAGAGACACAAAACATAAAAAAAAGAGGAAACTGAGAAAAACATA
Source organism: Balaenoptera acutorostrata (assembly GCF_949987535.1). NCBI lineage: Eukaryota > Metazoa > Chordata > Mammalia > Artiodactyla > Balaenopteridae > Balaenoptera > Balaenoptera acutorostrata. The sequence goes on along the minus strand of NC_080069.1, from coordinate 103,448,648 downwards.
GAAAACCACCAAACCAAAATGACAGACAGAAACACAGGAAAAAGAAACAATGGAGATATAGAACAAACAGAAAACAAAAGATAGAATGACAGTACCCAGTATTCATCTATCAATAATCACCCTAAGTGTAAATGGATTGGATTCACCAATCAAAAGACACAAAGTGGCTGGATGGATTAAAAAACAAGAGCCAACTATATGCTGCCTCTGGGAGACTCACTTCAGCTCTAAAGACAAACATAGGCTCAAAGTGAAGTGATAGAAGATGATACTCCAAGCAAACGACGGCCAAAAGAAAGCAGATGTAGCCATACTCATATCAGACAAAATACACGTTAAGCCAAAAAAAATGTAACAAGAGACAAGGAAGGACATTCTATTCTGATAAAGGGGACAATTCATCAAAAAGACATAATAGTAAAACAAACAACAAAAAAAGACATAATAGTTAGTAATATCTATGCACCTAACATAGGAGCACCAAAATATATAAAGCAATTTTTAACAGACCTAAAGGGAGAAATTGGTGCAGCACAATAATAGGAGGGGACTTTAACACCCCACTTACATTAATAGATAGATCATCCAGACAGAAAGTCAACAAGGAAACAGTGGTCTTAAATGAAACATTAAACCAGATGGATTTGATAGATTGGTACAGGACATTCCATCCAAATGCAACAAAATACACATTCTTCTCAAGCACACATGGAACTTTCTCAGGGATAAACCATATGTTGGGACACAAAACAAGTCTCAATAAATTTAAGAAGATTGAAATCATATCAAGCATCTTTTCCAACCACAACACTATGAGACTATAAGATAGCTGAAAACATCACAGATATGTGGAGACTGAACAACATGCTACTGAGCAACTATTGGGTCAATGAAGAAGTCAAAGGAGAATTTTTAAAATACCTTAAGACAAATGAAAATGAAAATACAATATACCAAAATCTATGGGATGCAGCAAAAGCAGTACTAAGAGGGAAGTTTATATCAATACAAGCCTATCTCGAGAAACAAAAGTCTCAAATAAATCATCTAACCTTACACCTAAAGAAACCAGAAAAAAAACAAATGAAGCCCAAAGTCAGTAGAAGGAAGGAAATAATAAAGATCAGAGCAAAAATAAATAAAATAGAGACTAAAAAGACAATAGACGAGATCAGTGAAACTAAGAGTTGGTTCTTTGAAAAGGTAAACAAAAATGACAAACATTTAACCAGACTCACTAAGAAAAAAAAAGAGAAGGCTCTGATAAATAAAATTAGAAAATAAAGGAGAAAAATAACAATGGATACCACAAAAATACAAAGATTGTAAGAGAATATTCTGAATAGTTAGTAACCAACAAAGTGGACAACCTAGAAGAAATGAAGAAATTCTTAGAATCATGCAACCTTCCAAGACTGAATTATGAAGAAATGGAAAAATTGAATAGACCGATTTCTAGTAAAGAGATTAAAACAGTAATGAAACAAAAACCTCCTAAAAAACAAAAGCCCAGAATCAGATGGCTTCACAGGTGAATTCTACCAAACATTCAAAGAAGAATTAATATCCATCCTTCTCAAACTCTTCCAAAATATTGAAGAGGAGGGAACACTTTCTAACTCATTTTACAAGGCCAGCATTACCCTGATACCAAGTCCAGACAAAGACAATACAAAAAATATACATTACTGACCAATATCTCTGATGAATATAGATGCAAAAATCCTTAACAAAATAGTAGCAAACCAAATACAATACATTAAAAGGTTCATATAGCATTATCAAGTAGGATTTATTCCAGGGATTCAAAGATGGTTCAGTATTCTCAAATCAATCAGTGTGATACACCTTAGCAAAATGAAAGATAAAAAACATATGATCATCTCAATAGATGCAGAAAAAGCATTTGACTAGATTCAACACCTATTTGTGATTTTAAAAACTCTCAATGAAATGGGTGTAGAAGGAGTGTATCTCAGCATGATAGAGGCCATATATGACAAACCCACAGCTAACATCATACTCAATGGTGAAAAGCTGAAAACTGTCCCTCTAAAATCAGGAACAAGACAAGGATGCCCACTCTCATCACTCTTATTCAATATAGTATTAGAAATTATAGCCAGAGCAATTAGATAGAAAAAGAAATAAAATGCATCCAAATTGGAAAGGAAAAAGTAAAACTGTCACTGTTGCAGGTGACATGATTTTATGTGTAGAAAACCCTAAAGACTCCACCAAAAAACTATGAGAAATGACAAAACAAATACAGTAAAGTTGCAGGGTACAAAATCAACATATAAAAATCTATTGCATTTCTATATGCTAAAAATGAGCTAGCAGAAAAAGAAATTAAGAAAACAATCCCATTTACAATCACAACAAAAAGAACAAAAAATACCTAGGAATAAATTTAACCAAGGAGGTGAAAGACCTGTACACTGAAAACTATAAGATATTGTTGAAGGAAATTAAAGATGCAAATAAATGGAAAGATATTCCATGCTCATGGATTGGAAGAATTAACATTGTGGAAATGTCCATATTACCTAAAACAATCTACATATTCAATGCAATCCCTATCAAAATCCCAAGGACATTTTTCCACAGAAATAGAACAAAAAATCCTAAAATTTATATGGAACCACAAAAGACCATAACTAGCCAAAGCAATCCTGAGGAAAAAGAACAAAGCTGGAGGCACCACAGTCCCTGATTTCAAACTACATTACAAAGCTATAGTAATCAAAAGAGCATGGTATTGGCAGAAAAACAGATACACAGATCAGTGGAACAGAATTGAGAGCCCAGAAATAAACCCACACATATATGGACAATTAATTTACAACAAAGGAACAAAGAAGAAACAATAGAGAAAGGATTGTCTCTTCAATAAATGGTGTTGGGAAAACTGGACAGCCACATACAAAAAAAAAAAGTAGACCACTGTCTCACACCATACACGAAAATCAACTCAAAATGGATTAAGGATTGGAATGTAAGACCTGAAACGATAAAACATAGGCAGTACACTCTTTGACATCAGTCTGAGCAATATCTTTCTGGCTATGTCTCCTCAGGCAAGGGAAACAAAAGCAAAAATAAACAAATGGGACTACATCAAACTAAAAAGTTTCTGCACAGCAAAGAAAATCATCATCAATATGAAAAGACAACTTATTGAATAGGAGAAGATATTTGCAAATTATTATATTCAATAAGATGTTATATCCAAAATATATAAAGAACTCATACTACTCAACAGCAACTACAAAAAAATTTTAAAATGGGCAGAGGAGCTTCACAGATATTTTCCCAAAAAAGACATACAGATGGCCAATAGGCACATGAAAAGATGTTCAACATCACTAATTGTTAGGGAAATGCAAATCAAAACCACAATGAGATATCACATCACACCTATCATAATGGCTATTATCAACAAGGCAAGAAATAATAAATATTGGTGAGGATTTGGAGAAAAGGGAACCCTCATACACTGTTGGTGGGAACATAAGTTGGTGCAGCCACTATGGAAAACAGTATAGAGATGCCTCAAAAAATTAAGAATGGAACTCCCATGTGAACCATCTACCCCACTTCTGGGTATTTGACCAAAGAATACAAAAACACTACTTTGAAAAGATACACCCTTATGTTCATTGCAGCATTATTTACAATAGCCAAGATACGGGAACAACCTATGGTTGATTTGTTATCTCCACCCTGCACACTCCCAAAACTGTAATGGTAAGTAGGAAAGTATAGCAGCAAATCATTGGTTTTCTCCAGCAATTCAAACCTGCCTGGGTTAAATTTAATACTTACAGTACAGGCAGAGACAACTTATATATAGTCACTTATATTGGAATTCTTGAGGAATGCTAGGAATGCCCTACCCCAAAATACTTTCCTCATTAATATTTGATCTTACCAGAATTTATTCCTTTGTGTTCAAGCACTGATATCTTTTGCAACACAAATATTTACTTTGCCACCTTATTGTCATTAGTTTCATGTAACCAATGAAGTTTGTTATTTTTGTCACTGTAGCAAAAGAATATGAAAAAGAATAATCATTCAGATATACATGTATATGAAATTCTTATTTTTGAACAGGTGCTGATTATAATAAGAATGGATTCAGATGGTGAAAAACATTTACTCATTAAAACCCTTAACAAAATAGAAGGTAGGGAGTTTTAAATTATGCTTCATTTGATAACAAATGCTTGAATATATAAAAATATACTGATCTAACCAAGTTTTTAATTAAGATATGATTAACACACCATAAAATTCATACTTTAAAAATATATAATTCAGTGGGATCTAATCAGTTTTTAAATCAATGTGGACTATATTAGTCTGCAATATAAATATACTACAATGTACTTATATGTACATTATCATTACTGTTAATTATTATTACCAATTGACACCTTTTATTGTCTACTAATCGCTAATATTATGGACTACTTACAACTCTATGAATAGGTTTTATTGTCAATTTTTACAAATGAAGAAAATAAAATTCGTAAAAGTGATGTATCACGCCAAAATCACAGGTAGTAAGTGAGGGAATCAGGATTTGAACCTAAGTCTCTCTTGTTCCAGTGTCATTTTTCAACTCTTCTACCCACTACTGCCACCTCTGCCAACCCTTTCCACCTTGTGCTGTGGAACCCATTGCTAAGATGTAAACTTTTCTCCTTCTTCATCTCCTTGTCTTAAGTGAAACCCAACTTTCCCTAGATGATAATGCTTCCCCTGTATCCCTTTCATATAGAAGCTGATAATTTTCTCTCTCTATGTATAGGGATGAGAAGGCCATTTCTTGCTTTCCATTATCCTTTCCAAAACTTTATTCCTCCATCCTTTGAGGCTATGCTATATTGCCATGTCCTTCTCTACTACCCCACAATCATCCATGGACAGTTTTGCACCTGGTCTTGCCATTATCCTAGGTGTCTTTAATGTGAATGATTCATTCAACACCCTGACCTTTTAGTTTCATTGGCCTTCACAACAAATATGATATTCACTCCTTCACTTTGCTATCGACCTTGTGATAATACAGAACTGTCCTGCCTCTAAACTTTAAACTCATACATTGTTCTCTGTCTACAGCTACCTCTAGCTCTTTCATGATCTTCAGCATTCTAGAGATTTATAAATTGTCAACTCCTTTTTTCATTTTTTTCTCCTTCCAGAATTGGTGATGGCCATCACTTTAATCAGTCTTGTTCTTCTATTGTATTGATACTTTCCATTTAAACTTCAGCCCTCAATCAATCAAGATTTAATCTCTCTATCCTACACTTGAGCTGCTGATCATTACTGGAGAAAATCAGATAGATTTGTACCACTACAAAATCAGGTTCTCTGAACTTATAAGGGCTTTTAATAATTCTTAACGATCTTTCTATATGTTCTTAGTTCCCATTCCTATCATACTAATGGCTGTACCATAAACCCGTACCATGCCACTCATCCCCTCATTTTGAGAAGGGAATTATGCCTTCTAACGTCCTTTAGTCCAGTAATAATCCTCCTCAGTTTCATCTTCCCCACCATCTACAAACTTACATTTATTTCTTCTATCCTTTTATCTTTCCTCCTTTCTCTACAGAGGAGGTGAATCTCCACCCTTTGAAAACCAATCTATCACTTGTGCTGTGGATCCCATCTCTTCATGCAGTCTCAAACATTTTGTTCCATCAGTTATTTCCCAGCCAGCCTTCTTCTCTAATGACTCTTTCTCTTAATCTTTAAGCCTTCCAGTCTTAAAAATAAAATAAAATACCACCCTCAACCTGTGTCAACCTTTATTTATTCTCTTCCCTCTATGAACTGCATCTTTTGTCATCTCCCAAAATATTTCTTTGCTCTAACCCTACCAAACTATTTATCATGCTGTTTCCTATCTCCATGCCTTTACACTTCCTGTTCCTGCTATCATAATGCTCTTCTCTCTTCTTTAGGAAGCTAACTCCTACACATCCTTTAAAAATTAGTTAAAACATTTGTTTAGGAAAACTTGATTTAAATACTTTCCCTCTCTACTCTCAGGGTATTATGTGCATCCTTCTAAGGCACTTCTTACCATTCTGGGCTATAATAACTGATTATCTTGTCTGTTTTCCTCACTAAAATTTAAGCTTCTGGAAGGTAATGACCATGCCCTGATTTGTATCTCCAGCACCCACAAAAATGCCTGGAACATGGAAGGCACCTCATACAGATTTATTGAATAAATGAATGAGCTAATGAATACCTCCCTATATACCCTACTTGGACTAAGACTAGTGAGAAAGATTTAACTGAAATATATGCAAGTATTGTGACAAATACCTGCTTCACTTAGTAAACTATTAAAACATATCAATAGTAATGTGAGAATGGAAACTCTTTTAAGCAGAGCCTTATACGGTGCTATTTCTTGATGATGTTATCATGTGCTAGAGTCCAAATTTTCAAGCATGGATCTTATTATTTCATTCAGTTTTCCAGTCCTGGGAAGATGAATTCATATTTACCAAATCACAAGATCCTTACTAGTACCAAAATGCTAGAGCAATACTTAACAATTGTGGAGCTGAAGCTGCCACAGTTGTCTAGACAATCAGGGTAATTGGAAACTTTTTTTTTTTTAATTGGGGTATAGTTGCTTTACAATGTTGTGTTAGTTTCTGCTGTATTGCAAAGTGAATCAGCTATATGTATACATATATCCTCTCTTTTTTGGATTTCCTTCCCATTTAGGTCACCACAGAGCACTGAGTAGAGTTCCCTGTGCTATGCAGCAGGTTCTCATTAGTTATCTATTTTATACATAGTAGTGTATATTGCGCTGACCAATGTTAGCATTATAAAACAAAGGGGGATATGTGTATATGTATAACTGATTCACTTTGCTGTACACCTGAAACTAACACAACATTGTAAATCAGCTATACTCCAATAAAAATCCTAAAAAATAAATTTTAAAATATTAATAAGACAAAGGGATTTGGATAACCAAAGGAATATTTTTGTGGAGAAGCTGAGGAAATATTCCTGCCCCACAGAAAAGAATACTTAAACCTACTTAATGAGACACATTTTCCTTTGATGTCACGTAAGATATATTGGTAAATTATTGCTGTATATATATCAGTTCTTATGTAGGTTTCATGCTGAACATTCCTATTTCTCTTGACATTTGGGATTATATCATTATGACTCTTATTGTTTTGTTTCAACAAGGTCTGCTGACACAAAAATATTGACTCTATATACTGAAAAATGTTCTTACTCTCTTTGTAACTGGCAACTATCCTCTGTATCTAGAAGCTAGGCCTTTTTTTCTGTCTAGTGTTAGAAAATAAGATGTAGTTCCATCGTTCCATGTATTTGAAAGATCCTAGTAATGTGCTCAGCAAGTAATCTGCTTTGGGATCAAAGCTAGTACAAACCACTTAAGGAGATTAGGTTTTAAATAATATGACCTCATAAATTATAAAAGAGAAATACTACTAACTCCATTCTTATTATCACCAAAACTACTGTCATATCAAGTTAACATGAAATTATTAAACATTACTCTGCCATTATTACATCACACCTTTGGGAACTCTACAGTTGACAAAAGTTCACTAATAGAGTATAGAATTTATTTTAACTAGAATTAGCTACTCTTAAATCAATTATGTCTACCAAAAATAAACTGTATATGTGGGTATAATAAAATTTTTAAGTTTATTATATTTTGTTTAAAATATAACATAAATAATATAAGTAATTTAAATTATAATTGAGAAGCAGGAGTGAATCTACGAAACAGGTAGTGTCCAGGAAGTCTTCTTTTTCTTATACAGCAAGGAGAAAGGGAAAAAAATTCCTACCAGACTGAAATCTAGTCTCTTGCTGTTTAGTTATGTACTTAAATTTTTGGCTAGAAAAAGGTAAAATCTACCATAATTTTTAGCAAAATAAAATGAACTGCACAGAATTGGTGAGTGCTTAGTTATCTTAACATTAAGTTTTTGATCCATTTTATTATTTTACATAATAAATTCAGAATTTCCAGGCTTATATACACACAACATATATACACACCAGAAACAGTGCCCATGGCTCAAACTTTCTGATTCCCTAGACTTAGAAAAATAATCCTTGTTCACAGATCTTTAATTCATTTTTATGGTAGTGAAATATATGACACACCTAAAAATATATATGAACAAAATATTGAAAAAAACTTTTTGTATTACTCTTTTTTCCAACAGGTTTGACACTGACTGTCTTCCATTCGAACAAAAAAGATTTTCTGGAATCCAAAGGTGTTTTAAATGGGTAAAAACATATTTGTTCATCTATGGGGAGGAGACACACCAGTTCCACAGGAAAAGCACAGTTTCTCCTAGAACTTAACTTTTTAAACAGTTTTTATAAAACCAATTTTTAAAAATTTATTTATTTATTTATTTATTTGGCTGCGTCAGGTCTTAGTTGTGGCACATGGGATCTTCATTGCGGCATGCGGGTCTTTTCGTTGGGGCACGTGGATTTCTCTAGTTGCAGTATGTGGGCACCAGAGTGCACAAGCTCAGTAGTTGTGGCGCGCGGGCTTAGTTGCCCTGCAGCATGTGGGATCCTAGTTCCCCAACCAGGGATTGAACTGACGTCCCCTGCATTGGAAGGCAGATTCTTAACCACTGGACCACCAGGGAAGTCCCAAAAAAGGTTTAATAAAACCTGAAATTAATCAATGTCTCTACTCTCTTCCTGAAAAATGCTTTAACTAAGTTTATTGCCTTGTGTATTATGTGTTATTGTCATCCAGAATTTTAGTTCAATCTTTCTTTAATATCTCCAAATTATCATTGTTATTGTTAGTGACAGTACAAGTAGTACCTATTTAGACTTACACTTGTTTTTTTTTTACCAGTGTTTTTGCTCAGCATTGTTTTTTATATTTTCTTCATTCCTTTTGAGTTCCCTTCTTCTTGTAGTACATCACGTAGAAATTCTTTCGTGTGAGAGCCTGCTAATAATAAATTTAGTGTTGACTTGTCTAAAAATGTTTTTATTTTGCCTTATTTTATGTGAAATTATTTCTAGATAGAAAGCAGCAATAGAGAATTTTAATTATAGTAAATGCTATGTTATATGAAATTCAAAGATGGGAAAGATAAACTTACGATATTTAAGTACCCATCTTTTTGTTGTTGTTAAATCACTTATGAAGCCCATTGAGGAAAAAAAAAGCCATTTCAAAGTTGTCAGGTAGGGACTTCCCTGGTGGCACAGTGGTTAAGAATCCACCTGCCAATGTAGGGGGCACAGGTTCGAGCCCTGGTCCAGGACGATCCCACATGCTGCAGAGCAACTAAGCCTGTGCCCCACAACTACTGAGCCTGCACTCTAGAGCCCACGAGCCACCACTACTGAGCCCGCGTGCCGCACCTACTGAAGCCTGCGCACCTAGAGCCCATGCGCCGCAACAAGAGAAGCCACCGCAATGAGAAGCCCGCGCGCTGCAACGAAGAGTAGCCTCCGCTCGCCACAGCTAGAGAAAGCCCGCACGCAGCAATGAAGACCCAACACCGCCAAAAAAATAAAAATAAATAAAAAACAAAGTAATCAGGTAATATTCTACTATATAGATTCTCAAAGATTAAAATCTCACATTTATAAGAAAATGAGGTTGATTTCTCATGGTGATTTGTGTATTACTGATAAGACTCAGGTAATAAAATAGGGTCCCTTGCATATGAGGATGTCAAATAGTCCACAGTTTTTTTATATCCTGGTTTGTTTGTTTTTTTAAGTATGACCATCAAAAAGAAAGATAAAAAGAGATTAGCACAATTGGAAAACAAGTCAACAGAAAATACGCCAGTGTCCTTCCAAGATAAGTAGGCATAGATTAGAGAAGAATAAAATAGCCAAAACAGTCATCTTTTAGCATTCCAAGTGTATAATGACACGAGACTAATTCTATTTTCTTGGCTTTCTTTTGTCTTCAGTACAAGTTTCTGTGCAGTTGTACACAATCAATATATTGGAGCAGATTTCCCCTGGAGTAATTTCTCATTTGTGGTGGAATACAATTTTGTAGAAAACTCTTGTTGGACTGAACATTGCGAAAAATTGAATATTCCTTACTTGGCCTTTAAAGTGATTCTTCCAGACACAGTTTTAAAGAGTAAGGATATAAACTAAAATTCCTTTTTTGTTCCATTAGCGTGAAAATTTTCTGCTTTCTATTTCTGATCTATGGAAAGAGAATAAACTATAGCATTAGAAGACTTGAGTTCAAGCTCTAACCTCACCACCAACTGTGTGACCTTGAGCAAGGCCTTTAACTATCTCTTGCCTCATATTCCTCTTTTGTAAAATAGCCTTTACTGATTCTATTTGTCTTCATCCCTTTAGCTTCTAAATTTTACTTACAATAGCACAATTAAATTATAATTATATCTAATCTTAATCTGACTTTTATGCAACAATATTTTTATTGAATTTTAGGGGAAAATATGTCATAGTATGTTGACTGACACAGAGAACTTTTAATACACAACAAAAAATTATGCACAAATGCTTGGCAAAGAGCCTAAACCACTTTGCATAGCATTTGGTTTCTTTGTATTTCTCAGTAACGCTTCACATGACTAAGGTTGTGAATTCTCAGATCCATTAAATTAAAAAGCCTGTATATTTTTAGTCCCAGTGCATCTCTCATTCAAAACTTGCCATAAGTTACTTTCCATCCACCTCAAGTATGAGTAGGAAGTTTGAATTCTGAGACATTCCAACTCAATTCTAAAAATACAGTAACCATAATTATTACTTTGGAATCTTTGATACAGAGATTTAAGCGTTAACTTCATTAAATAATGAAAACATGGGTTCAAGAAGGGATAAAAGTTAAACATTCATCTTTAAACTGAATTTATTCAACCAATTCCTTATTTGGGTCATTTATAATGCTTCAATTTTCTACTATTATACCACAAGATTTACAGTAGCTTATATATCTTATATATCCTTATGTACTTGTTCTAAGAAGTAAAAATTCCAGGGTAAAATGAATTGCTGGTTCAAAGGTATACACACATTTATATATTGCCAATAGCTTTCCAGAAATTCTATCCCAATTTATGTTTATGCAGAAAGTGTGAGAGAATCCTTTCCCTCATATTTTTACTATGAGTAGGTATTATTAATCTTTTAAATTTTTGGAAGGATTAGAGGCAAATAATATTTTATAGTTGTGTTAATTTGCATTTCTTTGATTATCCATATCATTTCATAAGTGAATTGATCTTGTATAGCCATTCTTTTATAAATTGCCTGTTTATGTCCTTTGTCCACTTATTTGTTGAGGTATATGACCTTTTTCCTATTGATCTGTAGCATTCCCTATGGATTATTGTACATAATTTTAAATTTTGATGTAAATCAGTATATATATTTACACAGGAAATGTCCAATATGTACTAATTGAATAAAGCAGATATTAACATTCAGGTAGAGTATGATCCTGTTTTTTCTTTTCCTTATTTTTTCAAGTGAATGTACATGTGTAAGTATGGACAAGCAAACATATAGAAAAAAGTGTGGAAGTATGTGTTAAACTCTGTTTTTAGTATATAGTAGTTTTAATAAATTCTATTAACTATTATTTCTAGGAGTAGAATAACATGGTTTTTATTTTATTCTTCAGACCTTTCTTTATTCTGAATTCATATTTTTACAATGAATATGTTTTATTTTTATACTACTCCTTGAGCATACACCTGTTATTCTCATGTTTAGTAAAAAGAGAAAGAACTGAGGGATGAGAAAAAAGAGAAATATTTATAAATTTTTTCATATTTAGGAAGCAACTTGCTGGATAGTTTTGGTGGTTTTCTTTTGGAAATTCAGATTCCATATGTGTTTTTTGCATCTGAAGGACTTCTTAATACTCCAGAAATACTTCAGTTGTTAGAATCCAAGTAAGTTATTGATTTCATAACTTAGGAAAGATATATATACCCTAATTGGCTAAATATTATGCTATATATGTGGCACTATTTCTTTCTGATTCAAGCCTGGAATTATATCACATAGGAATAGTTTTCCATAGAGTTTATGTCAACTTATACTTCTCTCCCTATAGTACACCATCATAGTTATTGAATATTGTCTTTTTTTGGTTATATATCAATTTTGTGGAGAAAAAATAGTTAATTATTATTTCAATTCATATTTTAATTGCATTTCTTTTGTTACCAGCAAATATGAACATTTTATGTGGGGGGGTTTTCTGTGAATTACATGGTCATGTCTTTGGGTCATTGATATTATTGAGAATGAGTATTCTTATTTAGAGGACTTTAAACACTGACTAGGAAACAAGATTATGAAGTTCTAAATGAATTCTCAAGTTTTTAGACCTTTAGTTCTAACATCATACCAACACGGAGCATCTTTAAATGATCTAAAACACTATCATAGCATACAAGTTGTCACAGGAAGGTTAGACATTGGGCTATATATCAAGGAAGGATAATTATGCTGTGACCTTCGTTAAAATGCAGATCTATTTTCCATGCTTTTGTTTTTATATCTTAAGGCTGTGCGGCATTCACAGAAAACTGTGAGCTTGTAAAAGATAGTTTAAATCTAGGCAACTTTTCAGGAGAAAAAAGAAAATTCTGATAAATGCAGAATGTTTTAGTCTCATAACACAATGTTTTAATTTCATGAATTATTACTTGCGGAGCCAGAATAAATTGGTCAAGACATTTATAATAGGGGAATTCCCTGACAGTCCAGTGGTTAGGACTTTGCACTCTCACTTCTGGGGGCCCAGGTTCAGTCCCTGGTGGGGGAACTAAAATCCCACAAGCCGCGTGGGTGCGGGCAAAAAAAAACCCCAAAAAACAAACAAAAAAGACATTTATAATAGTATCATGTACAGTAATATTTAGCAAAATACCTAAGGCAACACATATCTCAACTAATTTGTCATAAACTGAATAATTCATAGTTTCATTCCTCAAATTTCTTAAGTAGAATAAATTGAGGTATGAAACTTGCACAGTAGTTCAAATAATTTAATATGCAGGAGGACAGTACAGTTTTTCTTAAAGAATTTTTCTTAGCCATCTGTCACCCCAAAATATTATATTTTACAGGTATAATATCACACTGGTGGAGAGATGCTGCAGTGAGTCACTGAAACTCTTTGGAGGTACAGAGCATTATGTAGTGGTGACAATTGATGAGAACACCACCATAATTTTGCAGGTAAAACTATACAATAAAAAATATGAGGGCTTCCCTGGTGGCGCAGTGGTTGAGAATCTGCCTGCTAATGCAGGGGACACGGGTTCGAGCCCTGGTCTGGGAAGATCCCACATGCCACGGAGCAGCTGGGCCCGTGAGCCACAATTGCTGAGCCTGCGCGTCTGGAGCCTGTGCCCCGCAACGGGAGGGGCCGCGATAGAGAAAGGCCCGCGCACCGCGATGAAGAGCGGTCCCCGCACCGCGATGAGGAGTGGCCCCCGCTTGCCGCAACTGGAGAAAGCCCTCGCACGAACCGAAGACCCAACACAGCCAAAAATAATAAATAAATAAATAAATAAATAAATAAGAAAATCCTTTAAAAAAAAAAAAATATGAATCAAGTATATTAAAATACATGTGTAACCATGTAATCTATTAGCTTTAGAGAGCTTAACTATAATCTACTCATGATTTCTTCCAAAACTTTGCAAATGGACCATAAGTGCTAAAATCATCACCGTAGAAAATGGCTATTACCAAGCTTTTTCAATGCCTTGTAATTTTTAACATACTTTAAGAAGATAGAGCAAATATAGTATCTTTAATATTATGTATTGACCTATTTTTAAATACATTTATAGAATAATTATAGTGTTGAAAACTTTAAAAATCAAATTCTAGCCACTGTGTTTCTTAAAAGGAGGTAACATATTAATCTGTAATTGGTAATACGGGATTTCCTCTAAAGTAAGTGGGGATTGCCTATAAATTAGTCAGTTTTTAAAAAGAGAGAGAAAATCTCTTCAAAAATCCATATATTTTAGAATTTAAGATGTATGAATCTCCCTGATATGTTTGCTTGATTGGAGTACAAATTACAAAGAAATTAATTTAATAGTGTGGGAGTGGAGAGCAGAAAGCAGTTTGATGGTATGTAGTGTAAATTAATGGCACGTATTATGGTAAGGTAGAAGTCTGATTTGATAAGCAAATGTTAATACTATAAGAATTATATGACGGAAACAAAAAAGCTCTGTTAGAAAGATTCTTATGGAATATTGTGTCTTGCATATTTAAGGTTATTAAATAACAATTATTTGTGGGAGGGAAATCCTGTTTGGGAAAACTGTTTTAATCCACACTTACATAACTTACTGTTAGAATAAAATACTTCTTGAATTATTCACTCTATTAAAAATTAATATTGTTAAAGGAAAAAAGGGATTCTAGATCATTAGAAAGACATTTCTATAAGTCCATTAACTGCTGCTTTTTCATCTTCCTTAAGTAAGCATTAAGTGCAGATTATCCCATGGGTTTTTGTCCTTAAGAGTAGCCAGATCCCTGTTACAAAGAACTTTGCCCAGATAGGAGCACTCTGTAGACTGCTTGCTTCATGTCTAGGACTTTGGGAGATTCATGAACCCTCCTTGCTGAGGCTATCATTAACCGTTTTACAACTACTGTAGCTTTTCCCCTACTACTTCCAGTGTGACTTTAATTTTTCCATAAAATGGGAACCCATACCCATGCTTCTTCTCAAGTTATAATTTATATATCATAGATTCTAGAAATATGGCAACAATAATTTCGTAACAACTGGTCAACCTAGTGAATCTTTTTATTTTATTTATTTTCTGGTAGGACCTAGAAGAATTAAACTGTGAGAAGGCATCAGACAATATCATTATGAGACTGATGGCATTATCATTCCAGTACAGCTATTGTTGGATAATTTTATATGCCAAAAAACCATTAAACTCAGAGTAAGTAAACACGTCTCCATCCAAAGTCACATATATATCTTTTAAGTTATTCCATCTTCTTCTTCGAATAAAAGTAGCTATGTAAATTTTCCTCTTGCTCATCTAGTTTGCTTTAAGTAAGGGATTATCAAGGTGAAGGCATGCCCTTAGAAAACAAATCGGAATTTTAGAGATGATATATTTCCCCTGGACAGTGAGTGCAAATCATGCTCCCCTCCTCTACCTCACTAAGAATTGCTGCTGTGAGTGTTTCACTTTTTATTAATTTTTAATTCTGGACTCGTCTGTTAAAAAATGTCATTCTTAAATCACTTCTCTCTAAAATTTTATTAGATATACCAACTAACTAGCATCTTACTATACTTTCTTTCACTGATGTGCTTAACTGAAAAATTGCCCCCCAAATCCACGCCAAGACACTGGCTCAAATTATCATTATATGTCTCTCCTTTCCCTCATTCTAAATTTTATGAACGTACTGCTTTCACTTTCTCCTTTTATTCTTTGCAATCTGGCTTTTCTCTCTATCTCTATACTGATCTCTATCTCTCAGATGTCACTCATCATTTGTGACTTTCTTATGATCATATCCAAAAATATTTTTATCTTTCACTGCTCTGAAGTATTTAAGACTATTGTCAGTGCTTTCTGTCTTGAAACTCTTCAGTTCCATGGCACTTCAATGTTTTTGATCTTCTACCTCTCTACTTCTTCTCTGTCTTTACCTCTTCTTCTTCCTTGTCCCGGTCTCCAGATAGATATGAAATCTCTTTTTTTCTTCTATTTTGTCCATTAAAAATCTTATCCTCTCCCATAGCTTCAGTTATCATCTTTCTGCATATAATTATTATATTTCTATCTGCAGCTGCAGTCTCTCTTTGAAATTTCTGACATAATATCTCTAATTTTCTATATAATATTTCCACTCTGATGTTCCACAGGCTATCAAAGTTAACATAGTATGAGTTCATTTTATTCTCTATTCCCTCCAAAACTGTATCTCCTCTTTTCTGCCCTTTAGCTATTTATGACCATTGCCTTTCTTTTAGTCATCAAGACTGGAAAACAAATCCTATAGATTCAACCACTGGACTTTCATCTCTCCCCTCACTCTATTTATATTACCAATATCTTAGTTCAGTTTCTCATTATTTTATGTGGACTATTATAACAAATGGTTTTCCCACCTCCATATGACTCTCAACATTACTCTCCATAGTCTGTCATACACTCAATTAATATTCCTAAAACCAGGCTGTTATTTCACTCTGATAAAACACCTTCACTGACTTCCCCATTATTTACTGAATATATACAGACTACTCACCCTAATATTCAAAGTCTTCGGCATATAATCCTAACCTATATTTTCAGGCTTACTTTTCACTGCTTTCCATTTCAATCAAAAGTTCTGCTCACTGGCTTGCAAACATCCTCCTTGCTTTCCTACTTCTACTTTTGCTCATACGGTTCTCTCTTCCTACGATATTCCTTCCTTCCTCCAGCTATTCCATCTGGTGAAATTGTGCCTATTTTTCAGGACCTATCTACTTTTTCTAGTCAACCTTTCTTCAGTATCCCCCACTCATGCATATAAACAGATATTTAGCTGTAACCTTTCCAACCTTCGAACACCTTAGCTCCCTGTTTTCTCCTCATCTTTGATATTATCGTATTTTGTTTTGTATTATCATTTTGGGGCACTTGCCCTACAGCAATGACCACATTGCGTTCATATGATAGATGCTTGGTAAATACTCCTTGATTGAATGAATGAATCTTCCGAACTAATTTGCACACTAGTCTTATTCACTTTTTTAATCTCTACAATACTACATTACACATACCACATCATAGTAGAAGTTTCAAAAATATTCTTTAGTTATTAGATAAGGTACAGATATCTTATCTTATTTAACATTATATTATCTGTGTGATTTTTTTCCATTATTGACTTTCTTGTTTGACTCCATTTTTGTTTATCTTACTGTACCAAGCTCTTTGTATAAAATTATTATTATCATGTGAGGATAAGTGTAAGTTAGAATGTAAGAATACAAACAACTTGGTTCTTATTCCTTCCTCTATTAACAATAACCTCTAGTAGTCACTTGACATAGTTTTTCCTTTCTACCAGAACTGAAAAATTAAAATAATTATTCAGTTCTAACGGGGGGATGGGGAAGCTGGGACGAAGTGAGAGAGTGGCATGGACATATATACACTACCAAATGTAAAATTGATGGCTAGTGGGAAGCTGCTGCATAGCACAGGGAGATCAGCTCGATGCTTTGTGACCACCTAGAGGGATGGGATAGGGAAGGTGGGAGGGAGGCTCAAGAGGGAGGGGATATGGGGATATATGTATACTTATAGCTGATTCACTTTGTTGTACAACAGAAACTAACACAACACTGTAAAGCAATTATACTCCAATAAAGACATTTTTAAAAATTATTCAGGTCTAAAATCTTCATTTTGGAGATTAATAAAGGCTGTAAAGCATTTTAAGCTTTATCAAGAACTTGGAAGTATTCTGGATAAATAATTGATTTGAAATTTTTTAAAGTTGTTTTTAGATTGGTATCCACCTAGAGGTGCAATTGAAGTACAAGAGATAATAAGAGGAGATTTACACTTATTTTTATCCAGATGTTCATGAAAAAAATTAATTATGTAACACTCTGAGATTGTTTTGTGTTCAGGCTAGAATTATCATTTATTCACAATAATATATTATTTAAAAATGTAATTCTTTTCAGACTTCTAGGTATCTCGGTTTCATATTTTTAGATCATTGGAACATTTTTAAAGTATCTTAATCAACTGACCAAATGAGGAGAATTGAAAATACAAAATAAAATTTTTTAATTACTTTAGTAGTTCATGCCATTAGTTCCTGTTTGAGAAAATGTGTCAGGAGTCCCCAAGACAACCCCCAAGTTGATGATTTGTTAGGAGTATTCACAGCGCTGAAAATATTCTTGTACTCAAAGCAAATCCAGCAAAGGGAGAAAGGGCGTGGATCAAAGTCCAGAGGAAACAAGGAGGAAGCTTCCGAGAGTCCTCTCCTAGGAGAGTCACACAGAACATGCTTAACTTCCCCAGCAACGAGTTGTGATAACGTTTGTAAAATGTTGTCTACCAGGGAAACTCGCCAGACACTCAGTGCCCAGGGCTTTTATTAGGAGCTAGTCACAAATCAAAACTCTAGATTCCAAAAAGAAAGCAGGTGTTCAACAGAAACCACATTGTCTGAACAAACAGTTTAGGCACAGTGTGTCTCTCTTATCAGCCACTCTTTTGAAAAGAGCTTACCTGAGAAAGAAGCCAACAGAGGAAAGAAGAGCAAAGAGATTAAGAGAGCCATTGTCTCAATGACATCGTTTGAGTCCCTGGGTCCAAAAATGTCTTCTCCTGGACCCCTTAGTAATATAAGCCAATAAATTTCTTTTTCGTTGCTTGGAGTACTTAAAGTGGATAAAGATAGTAGAAATATCCACCCACAGCTCGAGTCACATCTGACCTGTTTAATAACTATAGACAGGAAAATAGCGGTGTTTTTTAAAATTACTGAGATATAACTGAGATATAAGATTGTGTAAGTTTAAGGAGTACACTCTGTTGATTTGATACATTTATATACTGCAATATAATTACCACCTTAGTGTTAGTTAACACCTCTATCACATCATATAATGATCATTTAAAAGAGTGTTTTTTCTAACAGTTCAGGGAAAAGACCCAGGGAGGATTCTAGTTATCCTGGCTCTGGTCATATGTTCATATCTGAACCTGATACTTTGGCCAGGGGGATGGAGTATTCTAGCTGGCTAGGCTTCAGTCACATAGCCATCCCTGGGGCTAGTAAGGGGATGAGTTAAACTTTTCTACACACACACACACGCACACTCAGCATCTCCTAGATTTAACGGTACTATTGAAGAATGGAGGTGGAACTGTTCTTACAAAAGAGTGCTGAGTAGACAAAAAAAATGAGTCTGCCACACAAGCATTGTTTTAGCCAGGTTATTCTAAAAACTTTATAAAACGTGAAAAATAAAATGAATTTTAGTAAGTATAGTCAGACATCAAATGAGTAGAATATAATAATATAATTTTTTTTAGGTACTATCTTACAGAAAAGACACTTCATCACCTAGCTTTGATTTATGCAGCTTTGGTTTCATCTGGGCTAAAATCAGAAGAACTGGATGTAAAGGTATTCTTTTTCTATATGTTTGTTTGTATTTTTCATAAACCAAAATTTATGAAATCTGAAACTCAACTGCCCAGTGAGAAGAAACATTAAATGGGTAAACTCAAAAACACTTAAAAGCCATATAAAGAACAGTTTCAAATTAACAAATATTCTTTCCACTTAAATTTCTGCTCTAAAAGCCTTTAATGAATTTAACTTCATATTTTATCTCTTCATTACTACTTAGATTTTTTGAAACAGGTCAGGATATGAATAAAAATAAATATCCCTTGATCAAAAATGTTCACTTATGAGAAACATACTGTTTTTATCTGCTGTAAAATGGAAATCTTATGACATATGAATAGAGCAATATCTTGATGACCTCTAATCAGTCTCCTTTCTTGGCTTTTTTTCAATGTCCCACTCTGAAGTTTATATATTTCCCCAAAATTCAGGGCTCAGTCCTCTACTATTATCACTTCATATTCTTTCCTTGATAAACTCAGACATTCCCACAAATTTAGCTTTCATTTTTAAGAAAATCCTTAAAATTTTTCTAACTTTTCTTAAGGTCTGCACCTATATTCTAGAATTCTACTGGAAATCGCCACATGAATATCCCACAGGTGCCTCAAATTCTGCATATCCAAAACACAACTTCTCATCCTCCCCCAAACTTGATATTGACCTAAAACAAGTAGACTGCCAGTTATTTCTGCAGCAAAAATGGGTTTATACGGGATCAACAAAGAACTGCAACTCAGGGCCTGCAACCATGGCAAGCCATATGCAAGTCCGGGCACAGCAACGAGAGGCGAAATCTTTTAAAGAGGGGAAAAGGAAGTTGGGAGGGTTATAGTAAACAAAGAGTCCATTGGAGGAGTTGAGAGTTCGAAGTATAGTGGCTTTTCATTGGCTGATTTGTGACAGCCTCTTATTGGCTGAGCTCTTGCTAGGAAAGAAGAGGAAGTCTTTCTTCCTATTGAATTGTACTATCATGGTAGGGCATGAGAGCTTCTCCTGCTGGTCTCCCAACTCTATTTTAATTAAGGTTTCTGTTAGTTTTTTACACCTAGTTTATGGCATCACTATTCTAATCTGATCAGTAGCTAAATCTTCCTTTTAACTCTGCAGTGTCTCTAGAGTATGCCTCTCCTTTCTACTCCCATTGCTATTTCCCTAAATTCAGGCCTTCACCTCTCACTTGGCGTTCTAAGGTAACTTCCTAATTAATCTCTTTATTTCTACTCTTTTCCCACTCCCGTGCATCATGTATATTGACACCAATTACATTTCTGAAATAACAGCTGTGAATATTTCACTCCCTAGACTGTAAGCATAAAAGAAAGGGAACATGCTTTTCATTTTTGTCTTCCTAGCACCAAGCACAGAGCCTATGTAGTAGGCTCTTGATAAATATTTGTTGTTGAATTGAATTTTTGTGCTCAAAAGACCTTCTGTAGCTTCCTACTTCATCAAAATGGAGTTAACCTCAGGTGAATTCAAACTCCTCCATGATTTGACCCCTAGTAATCCTTCCTTTAACATCATTCTACTCACCTTTTCCTGAATATGCCCCCACCTCTCAGCCATCTGATTCTGTCCTGTCTTCCCCCAGAAATACTATTCCCCATCCCCTTACTGCCAGTCTTCATAGTTCTGACTTTTTCTACCCAGCTCAAATACCACCTCCTTTAAAAAATTTGCACCAGTTATACTCTCTCAAGAGGAATCTCTCCTCCCATCCTCCTAATAATGCTTATACCTTTATTATAATATGAGATGTTTGTTCATATACCCTCCACCCTGGATGGTGAGAACTAGGCCCTTTTCTTTGTAAAGCCTATAGCATCTAGCACAGTGTTTTGTACACAGTAAAAATATTCAACAAACATCTACTAAATAGAATTCAGTGAAAGCAGAACCTGTTAAGAAAATCAACAAATGATCTATTTGAAATAGAATCCAGATAATTTTGATCCTGTGATGCATGTTAAACATAGAAGTAAAATTCTTAGAAAAGTTATCTAAATAAATATAAATTTGTCTCATTTATTCATTCAAGTGAGGTTTTACCACTTAATCAGCCTCTTTTCTCTTCAGCTAATAGAAAGCAGTCATATGCAAAATATGCTTTAGAAAATCATTTTAAAAATCTATACATGGGTTATCTGATACCAGTAAGTGACCCTATTCAGGTACAGTGACATGATCCACAGAGGACATGTTCCAAGGAAGGCATTTGGAGATGAAATAGGAGGTACTGCTCAGGCACAGTCCATTCCAAATGAAAGTCTGTTCCCACCTGGATCAAACTACTCCAAAAGCTTTTCAAGTTTACATAATAATCTTAAAAGTATGTCCATTTTTCCATGGAATTTAAGAAACAAGATGATTAATTTGCTCTAATTCTTGTATCAATGTATCACCAATACTCAAGCCTCCCATTCTCCTAACTTGATGACCTTATGACATTAAAGGGTGCTCCCGAGACTCGTATTATTTTAGAATACATTTAGTAATATGGCTTTTGGCCTCTTAGGCCAAAAAAATCCATCAGGTTGGATTATTTTTTTATTTCCAAGCGTCTGGAGAGCCTAGCCATAAAGGGAACATTAAGAAATTTAAGTACATTTTCTTAAACTAAAAGAAAATACAGCTAGTAGTGTCATGCCATATTTTACTCTAATATAAAAAAATTCTGTAAATTTCTTATGAATTCTCTTTGCAGAAAAATGCATAGATACACACATATGCAAATTTTTGAAAACAATGTTAGCGGGGGTTCTTGAATCTCCCAAAGTCTAGCCATGAGCTCCAGAATCCTTACCCTTAAGTTAAGGTAATATTCATTACCATTATAAAATTACGCCCTTTAAAATAAAATTTATATTTAAATAAAAGTCTCAAATCTTCTCAAAACGTCCAAAACTTTTAATAAAATAAATTTGGAATCAAACAGTGTATTTCTGTGTACTCTATATATTTAATATAAAAAGAAAATCCTTCTTTAGCATGCATATACCCCCAGGTATATGCTAGCAGTTTTATTTATTTATTCTTGTGGAAGAAAAAAAAGTCATAATTATTTTGTGAGGTTTGTACAGTCTTTGTTTTTTAAATTTCCACTACAGGACAGAATATTCATATTTTTAAGATGTGATTGTTTAGGGCAGTGTTCTCTATCCACATTAAACTGCTAACCCATGAACTATCTTTCCTTCAACCAAAGCCAAAAGACGAAGCAGAAGATAAAAATAGAAATGAAAGGGGAAGGAAAAGGCTGGCATTTCAGAAGAGGGAAGGGCATGGAGGAAAACACAAGAGACAGACAGGAAGTAGGGGATATTAAGAAATTCTTTTTAGAGTTAAGTTTAACACACACACACATCACACATTTTTGGCAGGGGTATCTTACCATCAAATAAGCCAAGATTGGATGAACAATACCAAGAATACTCTAAATCAAAACACATTCTTCTTTTTGAATACAGCATCAAATTAATCTGTAAATATCCTTATTTTTCAACTTTGTTTTTGAAAAATCTTGCACTATTGTTTAATTCTTATTTTTATTTGAGAACTATTAAGTTTAACCTAGAAAAAGCAAAATATTAATTATTGCTAGTGACATCCAAATTGCTTTTTTTCTAATACAGATGAAATAAAACACCAAATATGTTTAAAAGACTTTATTAATAAATGCCAAATGGAAGTGAAGAATAACAATTTAGTTCCAAAAATTAGAAACTACAAGGATATCATATTTAAAGAAGGAAAGTAAATTGTTTATCCTCACAAATAAAACATCCTGGATTTCACATAGATAAATTAGTAAATTATATCTAAAATAGTGTACAAAGATTAGAATCTGCTGGGGGAGTTTTTCTCCTAATTGCAAACAATTTTTGAGTGATATATTTTGTTTCCTAGTATTTCCTATAATCTAACATAAAAAATATATTTTAGCTTATAATTGCCCCAGGAGTGGAAGAGACTGCACTGCTAATTCGACAAATTGCTGACCACAATTTAATGACCTCGAAGAGGGATCCTCATGAATGGTTGGATAAATCCTGGCTTGAAGTTTCACCATCTAAGGTTTATTTCCTAATATATAAATTAGATATTTGCAAAGCAAATATAAATACATGTACTTGAATTCTCTTTCTGGTAGCATTTTCTTGTTCTATCATGCTTGCATGAACATATGTAACAATAGCCATAATGCACAGCATTTATTTAGACAGTTTTCCAGAATTATGAATATTTTCAATCTCATAGAACTGTTTTTTTATAAATTTATTTATTTTTGGCTGTGTTGGGTCTTCATCGCTGCATGCAGGCTTTCTCTAGTTGCAGCGAGCGGGGGTTACTCTTCATTGTGGCACACAGGCTTCTCATTGCGGTGGCTTCTGTTTGTTGTGGAGCATGGGCTCTAGGCACGCGGGCTTCAGTAGTTGTGGCTTGCAGGCTTAGTTGCTCCGTGGCATGTGGGATCTTCCCGGATCAGGGCTCGAACCCCTGCCCCCTGCATTGGCAGGCGGATTCTTAACCACTGCACTACCAGGGAAGTCCCTCATAGAACTATTTTAATGGGATCTTTTATAATGAACTTTCAAATCTAACTTATTATAGGGTGATCTAATGGCTTCAATGTCTAATATTTTTAAAATATAATAATTTTTCTAATTCCTACATTTCAGCATTCAAGAATAGTAGGTATATTATGAGAATAGCAAAATTCTATCATTCTGTGATTTGTCAGTAACTCAATTATATAATTGAAAGTAGAGTTATGAAATAGTTATAAGATTAGTTAATTCTCAGAAATTCCTTTTGTTTAAGCATAAATATTTCCAGGCTCTCATACCAACCTAGTGTTTCTGTTGCCTTTATTTTTAATATATTCAAATCCTGAAGCCATGAGAAAAGAATGATGAAGACCGTTATGTACTAACTTGGAATGACCTTCAAAATATATTAAGTGAAACATGAAAGTTGCAGTACACTACCATTTGTGTAAAACAAGAGGAAATTAATATTTATATGTATTTGTTTGTAAATGAATAAAATATCTCTGGAAGGATACCAAGAAATTATAAGATTGATTATCTCTAGAGAGAACTGAGGTAATGGAGTAGGAATGGGACTTTTCACTATATACCTTTTAGTGCCTTTTGAATTTTGAACCATGTGACTACTTTACCTACAGAAAAAATAAAATTATGAAACAAATAAATAAAATAGTCATATATATTAAACCACAGGACTTTTACATGCCTAACAGAACATAGCACTATCAACAAGTATGGGTATAATTAATTATGACATATATGTATGTATGTGCAATTTCCTTCCTACAAAGGCACGTCCAGTCTATTCACATGTCTGTCGTTTGATAAACTAAAAGAGTGTGCAAAAAGCCAGTGTGACCCAGAAAAAAAAAAAAAAGAAATTTGGCAATAAAGGTGGCTGCTACATTTCTAGACATTTATGAGATCTCTCTGAAAATGTATATTTTTAGACTGTCAGGGTCAGTTCTGGTTGATAGTAATTCTTCCTGTACTTTTCACAATAAGCCTTTCCTGAAATTATAACATCTGCTAGATATCATAAACATGGTTCATTTAACCAAACCATGATAGTATATGGTCTACAAAGGGAGAGCTAAAGAAATCTTGAGCTATATAACTAAGTCCCCTAAAACAGCGGTCCCCAACCTTTTTGGCACCAGGGGCCGGTTTCGTGGAAGACAGTTTTTCCACGGACTGGGGTGGGGTGGGATGGTTCACACGGTGATGCAAGCGATGGTTCAGGCGGTAATGCGAGCGATAGGGAATGGCAGATGAAGCTTCGCTCGCTGGCCCTCCGCCCACCTCCTGCTGTGCGGGCGGGGGGCTGGGGAACCCTGCCCTGAAAGGTAGAAGAGCTGTCATTAGATAAAACGATTGTCATTTGAAGGAAATGGACTGTAATGAGTCTCTTTGGATGAGTGATTAGACTGAATGAACTTTAAGATCCTTCCCAATTCTGGGTGTATGAATCTTTGCTGACAAACAAGTTTCCTTCCTCCTAGCCATACTTTTTTCCCCCAAGCATCTCAAATTGAGTGGTAGGTGCAACAACACAAATTTTAATCTGCTGGAGTGAGTAGAGTAAGAAAAAACCACTGGCTGATTATTCCTTATGCTTTTTTCTAGGAAGAAATGTACTTACTTGATTTTCCAAGTGTTAATCCATTGGTGGCTCAGCTCATGTTAAATAAAGGACCTTCACTGAACTGGATACTATTAGCAACTCTTTGTCAACTTCGGGAACTCCTACCTGAAGTTCCAGAAAAAGTGTTAAAGGTTAGCTATTTGAGATCCATATTCTTCTATGAGTTTATTTCCTTTGCATTTGAGTATCTATTTTTACCATAAGGGTTTTCAAACTGAAGTTATCCAAGTTTGTTTTGGACTTCACAGAGCAAAGAAATGATTTACTTAAACTAAATTTCATACAGAATTCTCATTGGTCGTCAATCACATTATATATTTTAAAGCTATCTTATATAGATAATTCTGTACAGATCATTTATCACACTTCAAATCATTTTGAAGTGTTATACTACCCACAGATATTCAATTACACACTCTATTCATATGTGTTTACATTATCTCTTCCAAATAATCCTGAAGCCCTTCTTTATAGTAGTAGCTAAAGAGAACTTTAGCCTTATCAGTAAGTTTCTTTAATTTTTATGAAGGAAATGGTATTCATGTAAATTGTGTAACTAAAAATTTTATTTTAAGTGATTAGAAAATAGATGCAAATTACAATAAGTTTTTCTTTTAATGGAGCCTAATTAAGTTATGTTCTCACTACATGGATCAATATAATACCTTTGGATGGACTACTTATTTATATTTTTCCTTATTTCCATTTAGATAAGCGTCATTACTTATATTTACTTGACTGATGTTTATGTTGTATTTTTATTATATTAATTAATTTTTAAAATTTTTTTAGCATTTTTGTGACATCACTTCCTTATTCAAGATTAGTCCTTCCGTAACAAAATCACCTCAAATTTCGTCACCTCAGGAAAATAGGAATCAAACTAGTGCCTTTACTTCTCAGAGTTCAGCTTCTGGCTCTTCAGATTCTGTTATTCAAGAACATAATGAATATTACCAATATTCAGACTTAGGAGAGACAGTGCATGAAGACACAAACACCGCTTCAAATTATAACTCTTCCCTTATGAAACTAAAAGAAATGCCATGCATTTTACCACCTGTGACTTCTTACAATCAGACCAGCTACTGGAAAGAGTCCAGTTGTAACCTTAACATAGTGCAGAATAATTCTTTCCTGACGAATACAGAAGCAAGGAATGTGTCTGGTAATTCCTTTCTGAACCAGAATGATTCAGAGTCAGATGTCTTTTCTTTGGGTCTAACAGCAATGAATTGTGAAACCATGATATCACCAATTGACACTCAGAAGAGAGTTACCCCTAACTTTATAAATTATCAGAAAAAGGGAACACATGAAGCAAAAGGACCTACAAGTAAAGAATTGTCTGCCCCTGTCTTTTCACTAGAGGGTTCTCAATCTCCTCTTCATTGGAACTTTAAGAGAAATGTATGGGAACAACAGAATCACTCGTTCAACTTACAATATGGTGCAGAGCAGAATACATGTGACAAATGGTACTCTCAGAAAGATAGTTTATTCACTAATCAGCAAAAATGTCTATCGGATGAGTTAGAAGGCTTCATATGTGAAAGTTCAAATGCTGAGACTAAAAAGACTTTCTGGAAAGAATTACCATCCGTCCCCAGTTTGGATTTATTTTGTGCTTCTGATTCTAATGTAAGTCAAAAAGAATTCAACAGTCTTTATTTCTACCAAAGAGCTGGAAAATGTTTAGGACAGAAAAGGCACTCTGTATCTTCATCTGACTCAGGAGACAAGAAATCATTAACAGGTAATACTGTCTATAGTTGATAAAACTACTCTCTAATGTAATTTTAAAAGATAGACTCATCTCCAAGTTAAAAAAAATTTTTGTTTTAATTACTACACTTAAGAATCTTCAATAACTTTGGCATCAAAGAAAATCACAATTCTAATTATAGACTTTTAAGAAAATAAAGGCAAAGAAAATATGTCAAATTCTCGTAGCTTTAGATGAGCTAAGCATTTAACTTAAGAAGTTACAAGTAAAAACATGGAACAAATCTAAGTCAAGCAGAAGGCTAAAATTAACAAAGATTAAATAAAGAAATTAGTGAATTAGAAAAGTAGCCTCTTTGTCAAGCAGGGATATTTAATGAGCTAACATTTATTAAGAACTTATTATATTTCCTTTATGTGGATTATTTAATTTTGACAATCCTATTAAATAGATAATACTATTGGCTCTCTATTTTACAATTGATGTTTCTGAACATTTAGTCATATCAATTTTTTAAAAGAACAATTTTATTTTCTCACTTCTGGTAATTATACCTTTTATTTCTGTGTTATTTCTTATTGCCTTGGCCTAAGCATTTAGAACAAAATATTAAGTTCTGATGGTCATACAAAGGTGGCCTTACTATGATGGGGAAAAAACAAAAAGAAAGGAGAAGCTGGAAGCTTCAAAACTCCTCTTTTGCCCAGGGCATTTTGTGAGGCCAAAAGGGGCCCAGAAAATCTTATATTCTTTGTTTTATTAAAAGAGGAACACTCAAACTATATAAGTCCCAGACTCACAAAACTTGGATTTGGTCCCATTTAATAGTCATGATTTGTTTTGTTCCTGATTTTAAGGGAAAATATTCTATCCCTAGTTTTGTAAGAACTTTTATGAGGAATAGATGCTGAATTTTATTCAAACTCTTTTTGGTCCCTATTGAGGAAAATCAAACATGTTCTCTCTGTTGACATTAATGTAAATGTTTACAGGTTTACTAGTAATCATTTTTGTCATTTCTGTGATAAACCTAATTGGCTTTTTTTTAATATCTTTATTGGAGTATAATTGCTTTATAATGTTGTATTAGTTTCTGCTGTACAACAAAGTAAATCAGCTATATGTATACATATATCCCCATATCCCCCTAATTGGCTTTTAAGGAATGATTTTTTTAAATATGCTATTAAATATGGTTGCTAATATTTATTTGATTTTCATATCTACATTCATAATGAAATTAATTTATTGTGCTCTATTTGTACTCCGTAACAGTCTGACATGAAGGTGATTCTGGCTTCATAAATGAACTGGATGAAAATTTCATCTTTTTTCCACCCTGGAACAAATTAAGCATGTGAATTACTGTATATTTTTTTAACATAGGGCATCCCAATGTATGAGATAACCCATTTTCTCAATGAGAAGATCTCAGAAATTATTTTTTAATAAATTTTAGTATTTAAGGTTTTAGGGATATAGATGGAATAGTCAATGTCTACCTATATTTTAATTCATTAATTTAGTTATAATATATTTTAAAATCATATATCATATAAATAATGTTGGTTTAAAAATATTTCTTTTTTCCACTTTGCAATTATTTTTATAAAATAATTCAAACAGTCAACAAGAATCTTTGATGCTAGTATCTTCATTATCACTATGGCAACTTTTGACTTTTTTATTGTGGTTTTCCATAGCACATCATTACCTCCAAATATGTTGTTTAAGATGTAACACTTTTTGAATTCATATTGATGCAGCCCTAGAAAATTTGTCCAGAGCCATTGGTATAACCTCAAGATAATTTTCCGTTTGTTCTGAATGTATATTTGTGGTCTCTATGATAAAATTCTTTATTGCATTGCCTTTTGAATTTGCTTATAATGGCATCCAACTCTTGCCATGGAGATTATATGGCCAGGAATAATTACTACTGTTTTAAATATTTTAGCCTCCCTTTTTATTTTATTTTATTTTATTTTATTTTATTTTATTTATTTATTTATTTTTTTTAATGAGGATCTTGAATCAGATGCGTATGTTTGATTGATTGATTGATTGATTGATTTTGGCTGTGTTGGGTCTTCGTTTCTGTGCGAGGGCTTTCTCCAGTTGTGGCAAGCGGGGGCCACTCTTCATCGCGATGCGCGGGCCTCTCTCGTTGCGGAGCACAGGCTCCAGACGCGCAGGCTCAGCAGTTGTGGCTCACGGGCCCAGCCGCTCTGCGGCATGTGGGATCTTCCCAGGCCAGGGCTCGAACCCGTGTCCCCTGCATTAGCAGGCAGATTCTCAACCACTGCGCCACCAGGGAAGCCCTAGCCTCCCTTTTTATTGATTTAATGAATCAATCTCTATAAGTATCCAAATCTAGAATATTTTAGGCTAATGTGTCATATATAATACAATCATAAAAGATGAGTCTGTACATGATCACTACCTATCATATATCAGAGCTCAGGATAAATTTCACAACATTACAGACATGCATTAAGAAACAGGCTTAATGAAGGAAAACTTAAAAGCAAGAGTCTTAAATCCAGGGAGATTTAATTGTTTGTACAAGGCATGAGCATACAAATACAAATACACGTATCTAACACTAATCAGTATTGGGCCTTTAAGAACAAGCACATATATGCTAAAAAAATGTAATTTTTAATAATTATTTTATCTCAGTTTGGAAATTTTAACACTTTGTAAATAGATGATGAAGAGACAGGATCCACTTGAACCGCTGGAAAAAAAAATACCTACACGTATTATTATCAGCAATAAAATGGTTTTCCTTTTTCTCCTTTTAACAGATTTCACATGCTCACAACTACCACCATTCAAAACACGACGTCTAGTGTATGAAAAAGTCCCTGGTAGACGTGATGGACAAACTCGTCTGAGGTTTTTTTGAAAGAAAGGATAGTGCTGCATGCCACATTTCATTCTTTATGATAAACCAGTAATAAAATGATTTAGATTTGCTCATATATCAACGAAAATGCAGTTGTTCTTTGATGTTCTCAGTGCTTCTACATTAAATTTTCATAATATATATCTTGCCTTATAGTTTATATCTTTGTAAGTATTCTAATTAACGTAATATTGTTATACGATCCAAATAGCTCCCAGATTCACTTAAACATGAAAAGCCTTTTTTTTTTTTTTTTTTTTTAAGAAAAATAGAAAACCTTGCCGGATGTATATCAAAGGGTTGTTTGTTGTCTCCTGAAGGGCCTGCTGCCTCCACCTTTCCAACAGCAAAAGCCTTTGAAATGAGCCTCCATCTCAGTCTGACCCTCTAGTCCAGAAGTGAAGATCACCACAGTCAACCCTCTACCACCAAGAAAGTTAAAACCTAAGGCAAAATTGAAGTTAGAGAACTTCCAATTTAAATGCTGTCTTCACAAACAAAATTTTCAAACAAACCACTAAGAGAAAATATTTGCGACCCACATGACAGGGAAAGGGCACACATTCCTAATATACAAAGAATTCCGACAAATTGATAGGAAAAAAGACAACCTAATAGAAAAATGGGCAAAATATATGAATAGATATTTCACAGAAGAAACAAAAATAGCCAATGAACATTTGAAACAATATGCATCTTCATTATTTATTAGGCAAATGCAAATTAAAACAATAAATTACTGTTTTTTCACGTATCAGATCAGCAAATTTTTGAGAATTCCAGTGTCAGCATATGGGAGAAAGAACACTTTCCTGTATTTTTGGTACAACATTTGGGGAGGATAGTTGGTATATTTTTACATGGATGATTGTAGGTTTCTAATTACTATATTATTTGTATTCCATTGAATACATTTAAAAGAAAGATGTAATAATTTTATTTTAAAGTGTCAGTATTTCTAATAAAATTTTATTCTTTGCAACTATTCAAAGTTCTGATAAAACTTTTAAATGTCAACCCTAAAATGGAGGTACATGGATTTGGGACATTCTTTTTGCAAAAATGTTTGAAGACCACAAGCATTCTCTCTCTTTTCTGGCTTCTGAAATTATCACCCTGTTACTACCAAAATTGACCTCTACCTTTTTAGATCCAAAGGACATTCAGACATCACCTCACTTGATTTCTCTTCAGTGTTTGATACTGTTAATCACATCCTCCTTTTTGAAACTGGCTTAACTTGACTTTAAACCAACTCTCTTACTCTTTTATTACACTTTTATTTGTAGGATGTTTGGTTTTGCTTGGGTGTGTGGTGGGTGGAGACTTCAAAGAGAAACTATTTCTGGAAACTTTATTGGAATTTCTGTTGTGCTTTCTTAAAGTTCTGGCAGGATTTCTCCTAAACTAAGGTAAGGCTGTCTTAGCAGTGTGCGGATCTCCTTGATCCCATCTTTTTTTTTTTTTTTAACTTTTTTAAAAAAATGTATTTACTTATTTATTTTATTTATTTTTGGCTGCATGAGGTCTTCGTTGCTGCACGTGGGCTTCCTCTAGTTGCGGCAAGCAGGGGCTATTCTTTCTTGCGGTGCACAGGCTTCTCATTGCAGTGTCTTCTTTTGTTGTGGAGCATGGGCTCTAGGCCCGCGGGCTTCAGTAGTTGTGGCTCACAGGCTCTAGAGCTCAGGCTCAGTAGTCGTGGCACATGGGCTTAGTTGCTCTGCAGCATGTGGGATCTTCCTGGACCAGGGGTCGAACCCGTGTCACCTGCATTGGCAGGCAGATTCTTAACCACTGCGCCACCAGGGAAGTCCCTTGATCCCATCTCTAATCAGCTTGCAGAGGAGAGGAGTTTCTTTACAGGCCCTAGACTGGGGCAAGCTTAGGCCAGGCTATCAACACCCACCCCCCTGCTTCCTCACCAAATAGAGTGAAAGCGTCTGAGTCCTCCTGCCTGTATTTCTCAATGATGCTCAGTGTTTAAGGACACATTCATTCTGCCTGGGTCTGGAGCAGCCTCTCGTGCTGTTGCCCATCAGAGGTATTATTGGGAGGCAAGTGTTGTGTTGGTAGCCTGGGAACAGAGGATAAAGTAAATGAGTTCTGCTTCAGCAGAGCACTCCCAGGGAGCAATTGTCACATGACCGGTTGGGTTGGCCCATAGGAGAAGCCTGAAGGGTTTGGATAGGTCCTTGTTAGGGGGTCAAAAGTGTCAGTCCAGCCTCCAAGATCCTCTCCCAAACACCATATCACATGGAATTATTTAGAATAGGCCCAACTTCCCAGGTTGGCTCTTGCCATGGAAACTTCAATTCTCTGAGAGCGTTTCCCCATGAGGTTTTTCATGTTCTAAGGGGAGTTACTTGCCCTTAGATCTATGACTGGTAGTTGTGATGCTCACCTTTGAGGGCTTTTGAGTAGCCTTACCCCCAAGTTCCTAGGACCAGCCCAAACTCTGTAGGACTAATCACAACATCAGCTTTCCCTTCCAGTTGTGGGTGGACATAAGATACTCCTTCCCTCGTCAGTAAGACTCAGCGTACAACTGGGGATCAACACCAGGGTGTCCCAAGCCTTGCCTCTCACAGTAAGAGCCCGGTTATTCTCCCCAAATAATAAGCCTGCCCTAAAGCAAAGTATCCAACAATTTAATAAATGGAGTAGCCTAGGTTGGAGGGGATGGGGGAGTGCAAACTGTAGCAATCCAAAATGAAAGCTAAAAAGAATATGTTTTCTGTCTTTTGCTTTTTTATTTGGTTTATCATTTTTACCGTACAAGAATTTTAAATTCCATACTAAATTAAATTATTTATTTATTTAAGTTTAATTTGATCATCAAGTATACACATCTTCTCTTTTTTGATTTCTGGGTTTCCTGCCTTGTTTATGAAGCCCTTTTTTACCCTAAAGTTACACAACTATTCTCCTAACTTTTCTTCTAATGCTTTTTTATCACCTTTCTTTAACCTATGTGGAATTTTTTTTGCATAGTATAATACAGGCCCAATTTTATTTCCTTCCAAATGCATAGCCGATAATGCCAGCACTATTTGTTAAATTAACTATACTTTCCACGGAATAGAAAAAAAAAGTCAGGTTTATTTCTGAACTGTTATGATCCATCCAATCATCTATTTGTCTAGTGCTATACTACAAGAATATTGTTTACTTTGAATTTTTTGTTTTGAATATTTTGTTTTTTTAAGTCATATTGTTCTGATTCAGCAGGTTCAAAGTAAGTTAGTATCTGGTAAGGCAAGTTTCACCCTCCCATGTTTTATACACACACATGCACGATTTTGTTTTGTTTTATTTATTTTATTTATTTTTTATTTTTGGTTGTATTGGGTCTTCGTTGCTGCACGCGGACTTTCTCTAGCTGCAGCAAGCGGGGGCTACTCTTTGCTGCGGTGCACGTGCTTCTCATAGCGGTGGCTTCTCTTGTTGCAGAGCATGGGCTCTAGGCCCACTGGCTTCAGTAGTTGTGGTGCATGGGCTCAGTAGTTGTGGCTCGCGGGCTCCAGAGCGCAGGCTCAGTAGTTGTGGCACATGGGCCTAGTTGCTCTGTGGCATGTGGGATCTTCCTGGACTAGGGCTCGAACCTGTGTCCCCTGCATTGACAGGTGGATTCTTAACCACTGCACCACCAGGGAAGCCCACACGCACAGTTTTAAAAGCTATTCTTGGACACTTGATTTTCCATATAAACTTTTAGATATTTTAACCAGTTTCCCTTAAAAAATAAAATAGGAATTCCACTAAATTTATATAAATTTTAGTAAGATTGCATTTTAATGAAATTGTCCTAATATCCTGAAATTTATTTGGACCCTGTTCTATAAACATCAGTAAAATCTTTTATGATTCTTACACTTTTGTTAAATGTATTTTCAAGTATTTTTTACAGTTCTGTCATTAAAGTGGAAATGGGATAGTTTCCATTTCTGTTTTTTAAAATTATAGTTGATTTACAAAGTTGTGTCCATTTCCATTTTTAACTAGCTATTGTCAGTGTAGAAAATGCTTTTTATTTTTCTATACATACTTTGTATCCAGCCAGCCTCCCAAATTGTAATATTACAAATTCAAGTATTTCTTTTACTAAACTAAGTTTTCAAAGTGTAAAATTATATAATCCATAAATACAGATATTATTTCTTCTTAAATGTTTATGCCATCAAGTCATTTGATGAAATCCAATAGCTGTTCTGAATAAAAACTAAGTGAATTAGAGAAATAAGAGAAACAAAGATGATAAAGACAGTTTATTAAAATCAATAGCAAATTTCATATTACATGGTGAAATGTGGAAGCATTCAGCATATTAGGAACACACAAAATACTTTTTATCACCACTATTATTCAGCACTACTTTGGAAGTCTTAGCTAATGCAGTAAGATGAAAAAATGGGGCTTCCCTGGTGGCGCAGTGGTTGAGAATCTGCCTGCTAATGCAGGGGACACGGGTTCGAGCCCTGGTCTGGGAAGATCCCACATGCCACGGAGCAGCTGGGCCCGTGAGCCACAATTGCTGAGCCTGCGCGTCTGGAGCCTGTGCCCCGCGACGGGAGGGGCCGCGATAGAGAAAGGCCCGCGCACCGCGATGAAGAGCGGTCCCCGCACCGCGATGAAGAGTGGCCCCCGCTTGCCGCAACTGGAGAAAGCCCTCGCACGAACCGAAGACCCAACACAGCCAAAAATAAATAAATAAAATAAATAAAATCAAGTAAAAAAAAAAAAAAAAACTTTGAAAAAAAAAAAAAAGAAAAAATGAAATGATGTAATAAACATTCTCTTCTTTAAACCCTTCATGTAATGAATGACATTGATAGATTTGCTTATGTTGAACTAGCTTTGTAAGGTTGTATCTTCTCTTGATAAACTACAGAACTTGACTTGCTTATATTTAAGACGTATCTATACTCATAAGTGAGATGTCTATAGTTTTCTTGTACTATCTTACCAAGTTTTTGCCAAAGGGAAAGTGAGATCAAGAGATATTTTTTGACACAAAAAAACTCTACATAATTAACGTATACAACTTAATGAATTTGGAGATACGTATACACCTATGAAACCACTAACACAATCTATGCCATAAACTTACCCATCACCTCCAAAAGTTTCCTCCTGCCTTATTATTTTTTGTGATAAGAACAATTAACATAAAATCTACCCTCTTACCAAATTTTAAAGTATCCAGTACAGCACTATTAACTACAGGCACTGTGCTAAACAGTAGATTTCTAAGATATACTCATCTTTTATAGCTGAAAATTTGTTGTTTTTTTGTTTTTGTTTTTCATTTTGTTTGTCTGTGCTGGGTCTCAGTTGCGGCACGCAGGATCTTCATTGCAGCAGGCGGGATCTTTTAGCTGCGGCATGCAGGAATCTTTTAGTTGCAGCATGCAGGCTCTTAGTTGCAGCACGCGGGATCCCTGACCAGGGATCGAACCCGGGCCCCCTACATTGGGAGCATGGAGTCTTAACCACTGGACCACCAGGGAAGTCCCGAAAAGTTATTTTTTAATGGAGATTTTTTTTTTAATGCTTTTTGTTGTTAAGATGGAGAATGGAACATGTTTAAATGCTGATAAAAGGATGTAGTAGAAATGTTGAAGATAAAGGAGAAAAAGGCTAACTGATAGTGTGACATTTCAGAGAAGGTGAAACGGATCCACAGAATAAATAAGAGGGTTAGAAAAAGGACACCTGGGGCTTCCCTGGTGGCGCAGTGGTTGGGGATCTGCCTGCCAATGCAGGGGACGCGGGTTCGAGCCCTGGTCCGGGAGGATCCCACATGCCGCGGAGCAGCTGGGCCCACGTGCCACAACTGCTGAGCCCGCGTGCCACAGCTACTGACCCTGTGCTCTGGAGCCCGTGCTCCGCAACAGGAGAGGCCGCCACGGTGAGAAGCCCGCGCACCGCAACGAAGAGTAGCCCCCGCTCACCACAACTAGAGAAAGCCCATGCACAGCAACGAAGACCCAATGCAGCTAAAAATAAATAAATAAAATAAATAAATTTAAAAAAAAAAAAAAAAAGAAAAAGGACACCTGAATTTTGATCGAATGGAAGGGATTCAGATCACTTAGATTTGGAAGTTTAGTGGCCGGAAGTTAAAGGAGTTCCATCTTATGACTTCTACATTCTCTACTATAACACTACTTATGTTCAAATATATTCTCATTTATTTATTTATGGATTTATACATAGCTATTTCAAAGAGCAAATGTTGCCAGTAATTGAGATATTTCTGCATGTTATACATATATCTATTTTTCACAAAATTCTATGAGGGCTTGTAAACAAAAATTTCACCTCCCACTGCCAGCACTCAATCTCACAAGCAAACAAAATCTATGAAGCCTTAAAACAAAATCAGACACAAAATGTTGCTGTCATTAGCAGAAATTAAGCAGAAATTTTATTTCCAAGCTCTTCAAAGATTATAACAAACACAAAGTATGCTTTTAAGTGTCCCAAATTAAATCAAAGGCACATCGTCAGAGTAAAACACTTGTGACACTGAGAATTCATTTAGGTTGTAATATTTTCACATCACTTTTTTTTTAATCATTTGCAATATTCTGTAGATCACATTTAAACATTGTTTTAAAGACATGAAATAATTCAGTATTTTTTTTAAGTAAAACCACCATTATAAAATAGAGGAACTTAAGAAGACAAAGATCAAATCTGCTTCATATACAGGATGGGGCAATCTAATACACAACACAACATTAATCCTTTCAAACAAGTTTGCTAAGAAACAGCTCCCATGTTTAGTGTTAGAAATAAAACAATCCTCTCATTTAGAAAAATCAAGACATCATTTGATTAATAAAGCCCATTCTTCCCCCAATTTTATACTTGCTTGTCTTCATTTAGAAATTATAAATTCATGAGAAAAGAACAAATTTTGTTATGGTATAAAAATCTTAGTCGGGAACAACAGATTACAAATATTTAATTTTTTTAACAGACAATACTGTTTTCCTTCCCAAAATGTAAACATCTAGTAAATAAAACATACGTAACATTCCAGGTATAGAAACACTAGTAATTCACTTAATGAAAGAGGTGTATTTTGGTATATTTGGTGGTAAGGTTTTTGTTTAAGTATAAAGCACTTCAACAAAGAACCAGGCCATTATTATTTAAAATCTACTCCTTCACCCAGTTTCCTTGAGTAGAAACTCATAAATTTCCATAGAATTTTGGCTAAAGGACCAGGCCACAGGAAAGGTCCTGTGAAACATCTAAAAGTCATTTGGCTGGAGAAATGTGTTCTTGAGATTTGGAGGCAGTCATTCATCACTTGGTGCTTGAAAGCATTGCTCAGCAGACTTCTTTCCTACTGGAGAGAGAATTTGGTAGGCTTTCACTTAGTAAGATTTATACATAAAATTAACTAGTCATCATTTCATAGGTCACTTTAGGGTTCTCAAAGAAGAAAGTAACATGTTAATACCAGAAAATCCAAAGTACACCATTGAATGAGTAGGACCCATGAAAGTGCTCTGTAAAAAGAAAAATGCTATGCCAGCATAAGACTATTATTTTAATACCATAAGTGTGGACATTTTCCATTAAAAGGTACAATAGTATCTGATAGTATGATTACTTCCTTCTTGTTAATGTGAATAATTTCCTTTTCAAGTATATGAGAAAAGACCTAAGATGATTACTTCCTGTATAAACACCCCTTAGAACATGTAATTTGAAATATATTGGCCCCAAAAGACGCTAATAATTTATGCCCTGACCTGTTCCCCCACCTCCAAAAAAAACAGTGAAAATGTGAATGAGACCCCATACAACACACTAGAACCCAGGAAATTTATTATAGGCCACCAAAGAGGTATTTTCATTTCAAGAATAAATTTTTAAGGTTCTTTTAACCCTACTCACACTTGCCCCAGTTACTCCATTTCTTCCTCCATTAAAACACAGAAATACATTCTGAAAGCTTCTAGGAAAGAAATCACAGCTGGTGATAGGACCAAGTCTCCTCTGGGGAGTCCTTAGGCCCAAGAGTAACAAGTCAGTTGACAGCACCAAGCAACAAATCACAACTCCAGGATGGTGTAAGGACAGAGAAGATGGTATTGAGGTCAAGAAATTATTACTGGCCAGCTCAGTTCAAAAGCTCAAGTACATAAGGATACTAGCATGTCATGAGTTAGTGCAAAGAGCATTGAGACTCTTCTAATTAGATGTATTCCACAAGCAGGCGGATTAGAGTCACCCTTCAGGCAAAGTTGTGCATTTTGCTGGGTTTATTTTAATTCCCCCAAGAACAGTAGATATTTAAAACTCAGTTGCCCAAGTCCTTTGGGAAGCCCCATGATAATGCCATGGCCCCAAGACGGCCTGGTGTATCATTACTCACCAGTCTTCAGAGTAAAGCACAGGATCTGGGCTCCCGAAAGGGGTTGCTTCCGGCTGGAACACCTACCAGCAGGGCGTCCTTGCAGGCATTCTGCATGCAGTACTGTTGAAGCTCTGCCGCCGCCTGAGAGACCTGAAACAAAGGAACAAGAGCTTGACATGCTGCTCACAGCCAGATCCATCCCGCAGTCACTTGAGACTCTGAAAAATGATCATACAACCTGACAAAGGTCATACTTTGTACAACCTCCAAGAGTCTTTTTTGCTGAAAGTTCTAATAATTGAACTCCAAAGAGGAAAGGTTACAATTTCTATAACCTTGATTTAGGGTATTTTTGGTTTAGTGGCTTACTCAACGAAGGAAAGATAAAGCCGTATCTTTCATCCATTTAGAATCCTAGTTTTGAGACTGAATTTGTAAAGAAATAGCTTATCCTAGTGTGCCCTTTACAAATTTTCACTTACAAAGCATGCATTGATATATCCAGGTCTGCCATGTGAACAGACTATTTTAATGTTTACACGGCTGGATGGAGCCTTATCTGGTCTGCTCAAAACAAGTGACGAGGTCCCTCCATCATGTTTTTGAAGCAGAACAGCTTATTGGTTAAGAGTGCAGTCTCTGGACAAGTTACTTAACTTCTCAGTACCTGTTTTCTCATCTGTGAAATGTATTTAGTAACAGTGCTTACCTCCCTGAGTTGATGTAATAATTAAATGAGTTAATGCACGTAAAGCACTTAGAATAGTGTTCACACTAGTTAGCAATCATTTGTGGCAGACTGCAGAAACAGTCACAATATTTTGCAGCTCCTACCACCAAGAAGTAAAGTCTTTATCCACCCCTTGAATCTGGGCTAGCCTTGAAACTTACTTTGACCAGGACAATGGCAGAAATAATGGGCACGTTCCAGGCTTAGGCCTCAAAAGCCTTTGCAGCTACTTCTCTTGCTATAGTTGCAACTGTAAGACCACCATCAAATGAACCCAAGCTAGCCTACTGGAGGTCTTGTGGAGGAGAACCAGTCAGCCAAACCCCAGCCACCTGCCTACCAACCTCCAGACATATGAGTGAGGCCATCCTAGATCATCCAGCCATCAGCCAACCCTCCATTTGCTGGCAGATGCACAGAGAGCCCAGCAAAGACCAGCAGAACTATACAGCTGAGCACAGCTTAAACTGTTGATACAAGAATTGCGAGTTTATAAAGGTTGTTTTAAACCACTAAGTTCTGAAGAAGTGTTTTAGGCAGCATCGACACGATATTATTCTGCCTTTCTTCTTAGCCTCCATTTGATGCATATTTGTACTTGGAGGCTTTCCTTGCTTTCCATTTTTCTTGTACTGAAAAAGTGTTTTGTATAAAATCTCACCCATATTGTACAAAAATGTTCCAATTGCTGTTCAAGTATTACTACTAATTTGTGTTAATTTTCCAAGCTTCCAAATAACTGAAAAAATCAATTCCTTAGGTCTCAGTTACCATCTAGTTTCTAGAATACTTTAGGAATTTTGGTTTCGTTAATGTAATAACAGTCTACTTTATATCATATAAACATGTAATATAATATTGCCAAACTAATGCTTAAGCTTGCCTTTCCCTCAACAGAAGTTCTGACATTTTCATGTTAATTATAATTGGAATTACTAATTATATATATATGTTATTAATTCAAAAGAAATTTGGAACCAATTATGCTCATGCTTATTATTTCACCTTCAGAGGGAACGAGTGAACTCCACACATGATGGGTGGAAAGAGACTGTCTCCCAGGACTCCCAGAGAAATGGGACTAACTGCACCCTAGCCTAAAGAACATGGTCAAAAAGTTAAGGTGAGGGATATGCAAAGCAAATGAGAGAAGGGTAAAGTGGTCAGCATTTCTCTAGCACTTTCAAGGGAAAGAAACTCTGGCCTGGGAGAATACAAACCCAAACCCTTAGAAGTTGTATCCTCCCAATGGAGGTGGGATAATCCCTACCCAAATCACATGACTTTCTTTGGTTTGAGCCCAGGCTGACCCATCTACTTCTGAGAGACTTCTCCAAAGCAAAGAAGGGGTCCTTGGAAGGATACTGAGCACTGAAGCACTGGGAAGGGGTGCCCTCCATCATATGCGAAGAAACTGGTATTCTGGTTTATTTACCAGTTAGCAAGTCTGTGAAAGAGAAGACGTCTCTGGGTGTGCTGAGAACATCCATCCGTCACTGAGCCCTGAAATGAGTCAAACCAGACCCTGGAAGGTTGTGATTCCCTAAGGTGCTGCCTGAGAGAAGCCCTGCCCAGCAGCCTGAACCATACTCCCATGAGGACACCCCGCAAATAAGCTTATTATCTGTGTGACTTTGAGCTATTCACTTGACTTCTCTGGGTCTCAGTTTCATCACCTGTAACTACTTTTTAAATGTAGATAAGAATACCTTCCCCAGCTACTTCACAGGATAGGCAGGCATCTGGCTCACAGTTTTTCTTTCCACTTCAGGTCCCCACATCATCTTAAACATTTCCAACAACCCTAGTTTCATTTCCCTGAGCTTCTCTCTTCAAACAACCTTCTCCTCAACAGCAGTAGTTACAGCCAACACCTGTAACTGCTCCGCATCTGTAATTTCACACTCCAACATCCTGCCTTCCAATCACAATCTCTCCTGCCCATCCACGGTGCTGCTTCCTTTCTCCTCACTACACCTGCTCTTTGACCTCAGGGGAAACATCTCGTCCTTTTTTGTCTGGCCCATCACAGGGAGGCTGGCTCTTTTCCTTCTCCATTCAGCCTGGGTTCAGCCTCTTTCCAGCCAGACTCTCAAATTCCTTGCTCTCCACTCCCATTTCTGTCTTTCTGGCAAAACTCCCCCGCTAACCCACTACTTGGATCAACTACCATTCACCTTGGGCACTCAGATTCGTGGGCAGCCAAATAGTGCTGGAGACAAAAAAAAAAAAAAAAAAAAAAAAAGTTGGACAATCAATCTCACAGTAGCTGGGTCTTCAGAATCACAAGGTGTCTATGATTGTGCCTGCTAGGGGGTCCTCTCCCACTCCCAACAGCACTCTCTCCCTCATCCTCAGCGCTTGTGACACCATAAGTTCCCTTTTTTCTGCCTTAAAAGAAAACTTGGCCTCCTATTTCACAAAGAAAATTGTCATCATACAAGGTCTTAAGCCCTTATCTGGAAACATCTATGTTAACACATAACCTTCCTCCTTTCTTGCTGTCTCAGAAAGTGCCCCTCCAACTCCAGGCCCCCTTAGACAGACTACCTGTCTCTACCTCCAGTTCTCCTTCTCCATTTGTTTCTCCCCCTCGACCTAAATATACAGTGTGTTCCTTCCTCTCAACCTCAAAATACAGCTTTTCATTTCCTAAATTAAAAAAAA
The DNA here is from genome assembly GCF_949987535.1 of Balaenoptera acutorostrata. NCBI lineage: Eukaryota > Metazoa > Chordata > Mammalia > Artiodactyla > Balaenopteridae > Balaenoptera > Balaenoptera acutorostrata. The sequence continues at coordinate 103,406,782 of NC_080069.1, read as the reverse complement.
AAAGGTTTCCTCTCTAAAACCAGATTTTTTTTTCAAAAAAGTCTTTCTATCCTATTACAATCTAGATTCGGCATCTACTACTACATATATCACTGAAACCCCTTCTGCTTTCCACAGCTCTCTCTCTACCTTGTTTTAGAATCAATTACATCAATTACTCTCTGAAATTATTTTATTTATTGGTTAGTGTGTTTATTGTTTATCTTCCCCACTAGAATGACGTATTCTCAGTACCTAGAATAGGGCCTGGTACAAAGAAAAGGCACTATTGAGGTCCACAGACTATCGCAGCAGTGTCCATTCATTCATACACACATTCTACAAATAATGCTATATACTAGTTGGTAAACACAATTACACATCAGATGCTTTTTAATCAACGGACTAAACATTGGACACGTTGACTAAGCCCCAGATTTGTGAAAACCCCTCCTTCCTCGCTTCAGTACCCTTGCTTTCCCTTGCTTCCCTTCTCGCGGCCATCTCTTTCGGCGGGTCCCTGGGTTCCACGCTCTGGTCACTTCCTACAGTTTTCACTCCCATACGTTCTTTCAGCCTCGTTCTCTGAGCTTCGGCCCCGGTAGCCAAACACCTCTCGGGCATCCCCTCAAAGTCCGCGTATCCGAAACTTACGCATCATCTCTCCTCCCTACCGTAGCGAATGGCAACGCCATCCATCCTGTCACCAGGCCAGAAACCCGAGCAGCGCCCTCCTCCCCCCTCATCCTATCAACCCATCACCGAGGCCCATCCATTCAGCCTCCTCCGCAGCTCTGGACCCCATCCTCCCGCACCAGCCAAGTCCGGGGGGGCCACCAGCACGTCGCCCGCATTCCTGGTATCCTCGCGTCCGTCGGGCACCCCGAGTCATTGTCCCCATCCCTGAAACGTGACCGCGCCGGGGCTCTCGGCCCCGGACCGCCCTCGCGGGGACAGGTGCGTTTCTCCCGGGCGCCGGGGTCCGGGCCCGGCCCTGCGCGGACTCCCACCGCCCGAGGCCGAGCTGCGAGCCTGGTCGGGCGCCGTCCTCGGGGCCGCCCACCGCGTCCGGCCAACCGGCTCGCGCTCGGGCCGGCCCCGCAGCTGTCCGCCCGGGCGCGGCCTCCTCCTCCCAGGCCCGCGGACGGCCGGGCGGGAGCGGGCGGTCTCCGCACCCCGAGGCCAGGCGCCGGCGCGGGCCTCACCTTGATCCTCTCCACGCCGGCCTCCAGCTTGAGCTGCTCCACCAGGCGCTGCAGGGCGCTCACGCTGGCCCCGGAAGACATGGCGGCGGCCTGGGCTCCGAGCGAGTGAGCGAGCTGGTGGGCGGGCGGAGACGCGAGGCCCCGAGGCCCGGCGCCGCCCCGGGGCGTGGAAGCCGCTGCGCCTGCCCCGCCGCCCGCCGGCCGCTCCCGGCCTCGCCCGGCAGCCGCTCCACTCAGTGGCAGACCCAACAGGTAAGCGACACCCTGGGGTCCCGAGCTGACTGACACCTAACTCTGCGTGCTAAGTAGGGAGGGGAGGGCGCCTGTGTCTACCCCTGTCCCCCGAGCCGCGTCGCGGGGCCCACACAGGGCGCCCACCTGCACATCGAAGCTTCTAGGAGAAGCAGGAGTGGGTGTGGGGGGTGGAAATGGCGAAGCGCTCTCCGGGAGACTCGGAACTGTGACTGCGTGTGGCTGGAGCAAGGTGTGGAGCGAGTGGCAGAAATAAGGCGCCACGTGTGAAGGCTTCGAAGCCCTGCGAGGGAGTTATCCTCGGGTAGGTGAGGACGGTCGATGGGGTTTCCATGCAACAGAAACAGGTTTCTGCGTTAGCCTGTGACTGTGTGACGGGAATCCTAGCAGTTGACCCGGCAGGGTCAGTAAAGTAAGCAGGGTAAAATTGCAGACCCTGACATCTTTGCAGAACATACAGAAGAAAATTAAATTCAGCCCCCCTCACTCCCGTCTCGCCGTTCAACTGTAACCATTGTTTCTGTTGTGCTGCATTTTTTTTATAGTGGACATTAGTTTGTTTCACAAAACTGGCATCATTACTATATGTAAAACGTGTGGTTTGGGGTTTTTTTTTTAATTAATTTATTTTATTTTATTATTTATTTTTGGCTGCGTTGGGTCTTCATTGCTGCACGAGAGCTTTCTCTAGTTGCAGAGAGTGATTGCTACTCTTCATTGCGGTGCGTGGGCTTCTCATTGCTGTGGCTTGCCTTTGTTGCGGAGCACAGGCTCTAGGCGTGTGGGCTTCAGTAGTTGTGGCATGTGGGCTCAGTAGTTGCGGCTCACCGGCTCTAGAGCACAGGCTCAGTAGTTGTGGCACCCAGGCTTAGTTGCTCCGCGGCATGTGGGATCTTCCCGGAGCAGGGCTCGAACCCGTGTTCCCTGCATTGGCAGGCGGATTCTTAACCACTGAGCCACCAGGGAGGACCCAAACATGTGGTTTTTGTTGATTTTGTTTTTCGCTTAATGTATTATGAATATTTCCTTATTATTCTTGTGCGCCATTGTATTTGTTAGAACCCACTTAAATTGAGTAATGCAAAAAGGTAATACACTGGCTTGTGTAACTGAAAAGCCCAGGGACTTTAAAGTAATGGGTTTAATTGCCCAAATAATAGCTGTAGGGCTCTCATTCTCCATCCCTTGGCTCTGCTTTTTCTGACTGTTGGCCTTGTTTTTTTCAACGGTAAACAGACTCTCTCTAGTGCTGCGAAGGAAAGTTTCATGCTTTTATTGTCCCAGCCTAGGAACCCCAGGAGCAGTAGCACCTCTTTTCTGTCTTCCTAATTGCTGCAGCAAAAGTCCCCATAATGGACCTCACTGACCTTATTGAGTCATGTGTCCACCCCTGAACAAGTCTGTTCGAAGGCAAGGGTTTGTGTGGTGTTGGAATGCCCGGATTAGCTGCCCCTGGCCGAGAGCAGGATGCGGGCTGGGGTCAGCCCCACCTCTGGTGGGCCCTGTGGCGTGCCACCCAACTTCCCATTTAGGACCAAGGCATTCATTGCCCCACCTGCCGGGAGTAGCAGCGGCTGATGCCTCTCAGCTGAGTCCTTCTGGAAACTGCCCTTAGCCCGAGAGCCCCCCCTGCCAGGGTCATCTCTCATCCAGTGACAGATGTGTGGGATGCATAAGATCTGCACCCCAACCCCCTTGCCTCAAGCTGCCACAACAGTGAAGGATGACGGCAGCTCAGAGCTCCCCCTGGGGTCATGTGAGGCCTTTATGGCAGCTGCCTCACAGTTCAGTTCCTCCCTCTGCCTAATCCCCAGTTCCTGGACTGCCCCACAGGTGTTGATCTTGACACTCCCCAACAGACTTTCTGCGTGAAAATCTCCATCTCAGAGTCTGTTTCTCTGGGGAACCCAAACTAAGACACCCACCCAAACCATATGGACTGAAAGGGGAAGATCAGTTCCCTAAAGGAAAACCAGGATGCTGATACTAGAAGGGGGCCAGGGGGAGTCAAAAAAAAGATCTGCTCTTCAACTATTATTTTTAATGACTGCATGATATTCCATTGTACAACTGGGTCATAATTTATTTACCTTATTGCCCTATTATTTAACACTGTGGTGGCCACCTGAAACATACAGCTTTGTGTATGTTTTTTATTTCCTTATGATGCATTCCTAAAAGTGGAACTGGTGGATCAAAGAATATAAAACAGTTTTTAAAACTTTTCCCTTCTTTATCCTCCAGAAGGTGGTAGCAATTGCTATTCCCACCAGAAGGCTGCCTGTTTCTCTGCACCCTCACAGTTCTGTATTGTGGTTCTTTATCTCTAAAAACCTAATAGATGAAAAATGGTGTCTTAAGTCCTTTAGATGTCTTAACTGTTGAGGCTGAACATTTCTCCTATTCCTTTTGTGAGCTATGTGTTCAATCTTTGAGGTGTTAAAGAGTTTTTCTTATCTCATGACAAGAGCAGATTTGCAAATTTTAAAGGCCTCTCCAAGGGGCTGCCTCACCACAAAGAATGTATATTCTTGTCAAAACATGAAAGTACACGTTAGAAACGTGACTAAATTGGTGACAGAATAGAAAAGTTGTGTGTCAGAAAGATGAGGCAAAGGACTCAGAGGAAAGATATAGCCTGGAGGATCAGGAAAAGCTCATCTTAGATGGTGAGACCTAGACCTTGGAGACATGTGTCCTGCAGATGGCAGAAAGGAAGGGGGAAAGCAGGGAGAACAGGAGGCCATGCGCACGTGGAATGAATTAGTGAATGAATAAAAGAAGGCTCTAGCGAGTAGCAGAAAAGTCACAGAAAACCTCATGAGAAACAGGAGTTTGTGGCAAACCGCGGGGTAGCCACATGGTAAGACATTTTAGGAATATTCATCTGGGATGAGGATAGAAAATGAACTGAAGCTGGGGAGACAAGATGACTTCAGCAGTAGTTTTGTCCTTTTGGTGGAGTGGCTGGATCCAGGCCCTAGAGAGGACTGTGAAGTTGGGATGGAGAACAAATTCAAGAGACTAAATCAGTAGGACTTCATTGTAGTTATGAAATGCAAAGGAAAGTGGGCAGAGGCTTCTGAAGCAGAGAATAGGTGAGATCTGATGCCTGTCACAGAAATTAGGAAACAGGACTAGGTTTGAAGGTAGGAGAGAAGAATAAGGATGAGTTTGGCTTAGGAGAAAGTAAGTCTTCAGCTGTACTGCTTCGTGCCTCTAGGCTGCTGAAAATGTTTAGTGGCAGATGTTGATGTGGGAGACATCTGCACAACCTAATGGTCGCTGAAGAAATGAAATGATCTCGTTAGAAAAGGGGGCTCTGGGGTTGCCCACGGTGAGGGAACACCCAAGGTGATACTTGTGTGTCAGCCATGAGGTAGCAGAAAAGGTCTAGGAGTGTGCCCCATCTCCCTCCTTCATGCCCGATCACACCCACCACCCTGCTTGCTGCTGTATGATTGATTGTGCTTTTCTTGGAGAGAAGTGGTCTGGCTTTGAAAGAAACAGCCAGGTTTTAGCATCCAGCCTCCTGCAGTGATCCATGGACAGGCAGGCTGGGTACCACTTGTAACGGAGGGCTGACCATCTGTGCTTTGCTTTATACATCACCAAACTGTCTTCTCATCATTTTTGCATCGTGGAACTTCAGAGTGGAAAGAGACCTTCAGATAAGGTAGTCCATTCCCAATTTTAGAGATGAGGAAACTAAGGCCCACTAAGAAAAGTGACTTGCCTAGTATCACACAAAGTGGGAGGAAAAGAACTTCCATTTTAGCTTTCAAGAGAAGTCACTGCTCACCTGGAGGACTAGAGCCTGTCCCCACAGATGCAGTTATTTCCAGAGCTCTGAAAGGTGAGGCATGGGGACAGAGGATCCTTTCCTCCTCACCCCAGCTAAAATGCACAGATCACCAGTGTATTATTTTAGAGAATTTGTTACCCATTTTTTTCTTGGTTAAGATAAAAACTTATAAATTTCCACTGTTTCTAAGAGTCTCAGTACTTTTGAGAAATGTCAGTGTCCTTGTAAAGACAAACATTTCATTTGTTTCCCTGTTGTGATCTGTAATTCTTCACTCCTGACATGTATTTTGTCACCCTTTTACTAACAGTAGGTTATTTTTCCAGAAAAGCAGCTTTAAATCACTCTTCTCCATAAAACTAATGATAAAATGGGAAGGTGTTTCTGCTACCTTCAGTTTTCTAAAAAAGAAACAGGGAAACACATTAACAACTATATTTAATGTGACACAGTATAATGTACCCCAAAAAATCATTTCACTCCCTTCTACCCATTGCATTATTTTTAGAACTTAATGACTCAGGAGTGAAAGATTCGCCAACAGATGTGTGGATTCAGCTTCTCTGGAGAGATTTTTACAGGCTGCTTGAGACTTTGAGAGGCAGTGTGACTTGGGGCTACTTGATGTTCTTTTGAGCAGCAATTCCAGGCATGCCTCTGTATCTCACTGGAAGTGTCCCTTCTGTAAATGGAGGCCTTGAACTAGTGAGTAGCGGATTATTCTATTCGCTCTGAAAGTTCTTTCTTTCCTGAGTTGTCATCTCAGCTGCTTCACCTGGTACCCCAGGGTACAACGAGGGGCAGGCGGCTGCTTTTAAGACACTAAGATGCTAAGGAGCATCACTCTTCCACTCTAGCACTGTACTCTGCACAGAGTAAGGGGTTCAAATACCTATTTAAATAATAAACAACGGGTTTGTAATCATCACCAGACACTCTATTACCATGGATTTTAACAAACGAGACTCTTTCCTATTCCCTCTGAAGCATTAATATATGCCAGCCATTTTACCCCATCTTATTTAATTCTCATAATAATCCTGTGAAGTAGTTAGTATCCCTGCTAACTATTAGAGATGAAAAATGGGGTTCAGAGGTTAACCTGCCTGAAGTCAAACTGTTCGTTGCAGAGCCAGGAACCAGACTTTGGTCTATCCGGCTGCAAAGCCTGAGCCATTCGCCTGCATCCTGCTCACTCTTCTTGAGGTTATAAAAGGCGACACTGTCAAATGGGAGGAAGTTTCTTCATCCCCTAATGAAACTGGGGAGGAGCCTGTAGGAAATCCCATACACCCCTGCTCTAAGACCATGTGATCCACTCCATACACAGTTGTCAAGGATACTCTGAATCCTTAAGAAACTGATTAAAGTTTATGACAAATCATATAGGCTTTTTACTTAGATACTCATAACCTTTCTCAGTTGCAGGCAATCTAATCTCCTTCAGACCCTAAACCTATGTAAATTTGCAGGCTTATAGATTTTTAAGTCCTAATTATCTAAAAAGATCCCCTCATTTCACAGATGAGGAAACCAGAAAGGTTAAATTTGTTTAGCAAATTTTATTTAGTTATCAGGGGCTAGATTTGGCCTTAGCCCATATTTAAATGTGAAGAGTATCACACTTTGTAAATAAAATTAATTATAACTCATCCGGGGCCTTCCCTGGTGGTCCAGTGGATAAGACTCCATGCTCCCAATGCAGGGGGTCTGGGTTTGATCCCTGGTTGGGGAACTAGATCCCACACGCATGCCACAACTAAGAGTTCACATGTCACAACTAAGAAGTCCGCATGCCGCAGCTAAAAAAGAAAAAGAAAGTCATCCGTACACAACTATTTTGTATCAATACCAACATTTATCTGCCTCAATTGCACAATTATAACTCAACAGAGACCATGTCTGATTTAAAGTCTTTAAGTGGCTAGACCTATTCATACTAATGTCTAAGAAAAGCTATTTCTCTTTAATTTCCACAGAACTTTCGGTGGGGCTGGCACACTGGTCCATAATACTAGCTGCATGTTAGCTTAGCAGTTGGCTTCTACTCGAGGAAATATTTCCAAGGTGTGGGTGTTAAAAGTTTCCTGCCATTTCAGTCCAAAAAAAAAAAACAAAGAATCTCAAAGGAAGTAAAACTACTATTTTTCTAAACATAAATTCAGTAGTACTAAAATAGCTAATTCTATAAACTGAACTATTTTTTCATGTAACATTTAAAATTTCTGCATACCACTTGTAGTGTTTAAAATTCTACGCATGGCCCCTACTTGATAGATATGTTATGAAACTGCAACCCAGGATTTGTAGAACTTGGAGAATTCATAAAGAAATAAGACCAGTGAGGGAAGGGTCAGTTTTAGAAACTGCTCTGAGGATATTTGACATGAATGTAAGTAACCCTAAGGGTAATTTTAGCACAGACCTCAATTATAGGAAGTGACAATAGAAAGCAATAAGCAGCTATGCTCTATAAACCCCTGAATTCCAAGCAAGGAGGAAATGGTGATAGCCCTCAAATGAAGCACAAGAGAAATCTTCTAACTATAGTGGGGTTCTGGGATCCCCTGCCCAGGATTCTTCTCCAAGTGTTTCTGAAATGGAGAAGCTTTTGGTTCTTTGGTGGGGCATTGGCAGAGTATGGAGATAGTAAAGATACCCAAAATACGTGAATGACACTTGTGACACAACTAATTGCCCTTCCTTTCCTCCAGGATTTTGAAGCATAAAGCCATTTTGTTGAGAGAAGGGGAGAAAAGAATCATAGTCCTTCCGTTAAGGCGAATCCATTCATCTCACCCATATGATGACCATGATTCCAAAAGACCAACCAAACTTTTACCAAGTGAGCAGGCTGCCAGGAACAATTCCAGAAATGAGACTTCTATATAAAGACAGAAATACAGCAATCTAGCACATATGCAAAATAATATCCAAAGATACATGGTTTTTATCAGCCAACCTTTATGAATGCTAACATATTCAGTCCTCCTGTTTTTCCTTATCACTAGGTTTTTTTGAAATACAGTTAATCACAAATTTATTTGAAATTTTAACAGAAGGGCAAGAGCCTCCGTTTCTTTCTGGTCTGCATAACATATGGTACCCACGTCTAATCTTAGGTGATAATGCTGTTGTGTGGCACGTGTGTGGTGACATCTTCACTGGGACAGGGGTTACTGACTGCAACCACAGCACCTTTCAAAGGCATTTACCTACGGTGTAGAGTTGGGCATTTGGGGTTTGAAGCACAGCTTGCTACAATTTAGCACTGTAATTTCTCCACCCTCCCAAAAAAGAATGGATGCATAAAACACTTTCATCTCAAGTTTACAAAAATATAAATATTATATAATTTCAGAATTTTAAAGCTGCAAAAGGCCTTAGTGATAATCTGGTCAAACTCCTCCCCTAATTTTCTAATGAGCAATTGAGGCCTTCACTCACAGGCTAAATAACCCACCTCAGGCCTTTTGCTGTATTAGCAAGGATGGAACTCTTCCCTCCTGCATCTTTGTATGTGTCACATATTTGGGCTGAGCTCCTGAAAGGACTAGTTTACTTTGAGTAGAAACAGAGTCTGCATAGCTACTATGCTACACTTTTATGCTACGTCTTTTACAATTATATAATACAAAAAGCAATATGTTAATCTTTGACTTAAAATGTCATACCAACAAACTTGTGATATATTGCAACCGTTTTATTAATATGATGGACTGGGATATGTCTTTTAACAGGAGTATTGATTCACTACCATGAATGTGTTTCAATACTTTGCTGCAGTATCATACTTGATTCAGTCAAATTACGTGTGAATTACTTTCACTTTCACACGTATAAAACATTTACATTTCATTGTTTGATAGAACAGCACACAGCCATGCACCTCTTCTTTCTGGTTTATATGCATGTCAATATGCTCACATAAAATGGATTTTTCACCACTCAAGGACTTCACAATATATGAACTTTTCATGACACTATTTCTGCTCTTTTTTTTTTTTTAATTGAAGTGGGGTAAAAAAGCAATACTGTGGTACGAAAGACCTTCTTACAAGGTTCTTTCTGGAGAAATGTGTGAGAATACACTTATAGTCCTATAATGACTGTAATCAAGCTCATCCTACAAGGACATGAAGGTAGAGTCACTCTCCTGGAGAGTTTCTGATCTCAGTAAGAATATTATGACTGGGGGGGAGATATTATAAAGACAGTCCAGCAGAAGACTCTCCTTGAGAGATATTTTGAACATATTTCAAACCTATAATGACTGTCATAAAGATGACATGATAGTTGAATCATTTTGCTGAAGAAGTCTGTGTCTAGAAAGACACTCAAAAGTGTAATTAAATGCTGTTATAATTTTTATGTTTTGTGAAACTATTAGAGGCCACGAAAGCAGAAAAATGTAGCACTATAACAAAATAAGGAAACACTTTTGAAGAATAAACACTTAACACGCAAAAATTTTAAATGGTATCTAATAAATTTTCATGTCAAATTTTTTAACCAAACATATAAAATTTTTAAATGGCAACTAATAAATCTTCATGTCAAGTCTTTTAACAAAATCCACAAATTGATTATAAAAATTGAACAATCATAAATGTCTTATGTATAAAGTTTGAAGGGAAAGTTTAAATTTCTACATTATTCTGTTTAATCAAATACTTGAGGAATTTTAGTTACTGCTGAGGAACAGTCAGTACATTTCTAAAATAATTCAGTTATGAAAATAGTATCACAATTAAGGTTTGGCATAGTAGCATTCCAGCAATCTTCAGTCATCCACAAACATTAACCGTCCGGGCCCTTCATTCTTCATCCACCTCCTGTATCTCTTCCATCTAGGGTCATTTGCCAGTCTTTTCTTTAGTTCCTCTTCTTGTTCCTGTTTGTAGACCTGTCAGTATAAATAACATAAACTGACTTGACAATCCAAAGAGAAACATTTGTCATTAGCTTTATGGCATGTTTATATTTTTCAAATATAACTTTAGGTAAAAGTTTCCAATGAATGTATTGGTTTGTCTTCTGAAGACCATGCACCTAAGATTACTAAGCAATTAAGCACTTTAATGTTTAGTGTTAAATAAAAAAGAATAACTTGTGCAAGAACTAGTAATTTTTTTCAGTGATTTCTGTAACCTGGAAATACATTCTTTTCCTCCTTGAAATCATATATAAGCTGAGTTTAAAGGGTTTAAACATTTCCTCTCTATGACTAATGTCCAATATTAAAGAATCAACACTTTATTTTTTTAACTCTGTAAATTTAACAGATGACTTTCAGTTTTGTTGATCCTAACCAAGGAACAAAGTGACCTTATAAATACATTTGTCTCCAGATTGAACTTACAACTACTTTTATCTTCAATGATAATTATTGGTTTTTCAAAATATTTTTAACTAAAGTTCCCAAAGAAGGTTAAATAAACCACAGAGGTTAAGAACAAAGAACATCTTTCATTTCTATAACCTTTCGTGGGTATCAGTTGAAGCTAAATGGACAAGTTTTCATAACCAATTTCACAGCCATATCAAATTTCAGAAAGAAATTATTTTCCTTCCAAATTTCAGGGAGTAACGACTAAGATAACCTCATGTAATACCGTGATAATTCAGCCCAGGATAGCACTCTATGACAGACAGAGGTTATTGTATAGTGGGCAGCTTCAACTACTTAAAAGTGAAAACTTATCAAATAATTTAGGAGCTACCATGTTACCTTCCATTTTTATGTTCTTTATAAGTAGGCTGAATATATCTACTTGCCAAATCATTCTGGCAATTCACAGTACAGTTTAACACAACAAATTAGACCATACTTCAAATTTTTAGCATTAGTAAATTAAAGTATTTGAAGTTCATCTTTTAAAATGACAAATTATAGGTTAAAAACCCACTGTTCCACTACTAAATATAGTCATACAGTCAACAAAAGATCTTTCTATATTTAACTCTTCGATTTCAGAAATTTGAGCACACTTCTGTGATCCCTTGTCACATACCTAGTTTTAAGTTGGTAACGAAGGTTACAGTAATTACTCACCTCATAATTCTCCTTTATCCAAAGCTCCCGTTTAAGAAAAGTTTCTTTCTGATGATCTTCTAGACTATCAAACTGAGACTTTGACATCTTCATAGATTTACGTATGATATATAGTCTTTCTTCTTCCCCATATTCTTTGCCTTTGATGTTAAAATTATAGATCCACCGGCAATACCAGACTATATATGAGCACAGGTGAAAGGGAGCTAAGAGAATTTGAAACAGGAGAAGGTCACGGAACTGGGGTTTCTGATAGCCTCCCTTTATATCTATTTTACTTTTTATAATGTTCTTTATGATGTTCTCCTCCTCGTCACGAATTTCCTCTTTGGACTTTTTGTTTCTGCCCTTCTCTTTGGCTTTTCTCAGCAATCCCTGCTGCTTGGCAATCTCCATGGCTTGGATACGGTACTTGGGCACTGTGGCCAGGTAGCTGATTGCCTTGTTGTAGCTGTTCCACCAGCTGAAAAACTAGAATATTTAACAAAGAAAACTGGGTAATTTTTATTACCAAAATTCATCTTGGTGAACACAACAACCCCCCCCCCAAAACCTATTCTGATTAAAAACAGGGACCTCAAAAATCTTACTCTGTAAGTTAAAGATACAGTTGAATAATGCCCATTTGGACACAGGATCTCCAGGCCTGATAAGTCAGATAAGCCCTGAGCTGAGCCAAAAAGCCACTGATTCTCCACAGGAGACACCCAGGATCAGAGGATGGATCGGTGGAATCACATCACACCTGTTGATTTCACATCTTTACCATTTGACTCTTCCCTGGATCACAATTAAGAAATCCCTCTTCTTCTATTTTTTTTTTTTAAGGTTGCAGTCTACTCACTGGAGGAAGAATCGAATGGTAAAACTAGTTGGTGAGGAGTTTTTTTCAAAAAATCCCTGGGTATAGACTCAGGCAACTATAGACCATCTGCACATACCACAGTAATGCTCATCATATTCTGAACTGAAAGATTCAAATAGGTTTGAACTCTTTACTTATTTGGACAGGAAGACATTAAGTCACTTCATAAATATATTCAACCGCAAAGGGTTTTATTATCAGAAAAAGTCCTACTCATATAGTACCTCCACACATTTCAGCTATTTTACTGAATAAATGCAGCAGTTGTACCAATAATATCCTGAAATATTATAGTAGCAGTCTATTAGGAATAGCAAAAAAAAAAATGTGACTAGGGTATTACGTTATCTAAAACAGAAAAGTAAAATTGCCCTTCCTCTCCCTGTTGAAAAGGCAACACTACAAAAGCTGATACATTTAAAATATACAGCTTTAGTTTTCAATAGGAATTCTTTTGTCATATCGATTGAATTTCATTTCTGGGAAATAAACTGGAGAAGTAATTCTGAAACTAGCAAATTGCTTCATTCTAGTCACTTGACTTTCTTTTTTCTTCTAGAGGAGGATATGATAGGTGTGGTTAGTTGAGGAATAATAGTAGGGAAAACTCATTTCAGGCTAAACTTGTATTTCTGTGATATTTTAAAACAACATAAAAAGTTACTGTAGCACTTTTAGTCTATTTCAGTGGTTTTCAAACTGAGCAGGAGTGCCCTTAGCTGCCATGGGGAAATGTGTGCGACATTTTTGTTTGTTACAATGATGGCAAGCTCTACACTCCTGGCATTTGGCGGGTAGGTGCCAGGACTAGTTAGGCCATATTAAGGAGTTTGGAATTTTCCCCAAGTTTAATGGGAAATCATTGAAAAGTCCTATGAAAGTAGTTTGGTCCTTGAACAATGCAGGGGGGCACCACCCTCTGCAGAATCTGAGTGCAGCGTAGAGCTGGCCCTCCGTATGCACGGCTCCTCCCTGTCCCCCGATTCAGCCAACCTCAGATGGTGCACCGCTGCGGTTCGGTACTGCATGTAGTGAAAAGAATCCGTGTGTAAGTGGACCACTGCAATTCCAACCCATGTTGTTCAAGGGTCACCTGTAAATGATATAATCTAGTTGGCATTCACTCTGGCTGTTATATGGAAAATACTCTAGAGGGGGCCACGAGAAAAAGATCTGAGTTTTTTGTTTGTTTGTTTTTGACAGTTACATAACGACATTCATGATTTCTTAGATTGCCTGCCAACAAAGATTCCAATATTATCAATTGGTTAAATAAATATTTTTCTAATATAAAAAATTAATCTCACCTGGAAGTAAAATTCTACAAAAAGGTACTTCTAGTTCAGTTTGAATGACTAGCACTAGCCACTGTGCACTCCTGCACATGCACGTAGATACACACATCCATCAATACACACCTGAAACACTGAAATAGCGCACACACTGACCAAGATCACAACTCTCACATCCACTTTAGGGGCTAAGCGCCTGCTGTAGTAGTGGTAGTAATGGCTGTAGTACTCTTCTGGGTGATCCAGCATGTAATCATAATCTTTTCGAGTTTCTTCATCCTGTAAAATAACAAGATATCCAGTTTCATAGGACAGCTCATAAAATGGTCTTACTTAATAATCTGTTAAAGTCAAATCTAGAATTTTGTAATTATGTAATCAATCTGAATAAAAGAATAAACTGTCAAAATCAAAAAATTTCCCATAATTCCTCAAAGGGACACACAAATTTGTTTCCAGAACTTTAATACTAGGTATAAAGCATAATTAAAAAATTTCCTCAAATTCTTGAGGAGTATTAGTCCTCCTGGAAAAAATAAAAACACTTCAGTAGCAATGAACCACGCCTTTTTAGCCAGTGCTGTGGTGCTACTAAGGATGTCGCCGTGTTCTTACAATTGAAGAGCATGTTGACACCTACTCTCAGTAACTGTTGGTAGAAAACAGAATGTTTATCTCTGTTGTATATATTCACAATCCTTTCCCAACCTTGTATAGAAGGTTTTCTTTTGAAAGCAATGATTAAAACAACAAAAAAGTAGACGAAACCAGTCTATGCCCTCAAAATTGAATTATGCTCATCCCAAGGAAACACTGAGACATGGATGCAGGATAATGGTCAAAGTCTAGCTTTGTGATATTAGGCAAAAATTTTAGCCTCTCTGAGCGTCATTCTTCTTCACTTGTAAATTAGAGATATTAATAGCTGCCCTACTAATTTTACAGGGTTATTTTGTATATCAGATGACATACAGTATACAAAAACAGGTTAAAAATATGTAGTATTTCACTACTATAACACATTTTCACAGCCCAGTTCATAAATAAGGTAATATATAGCTCTTTCTTTTTTTTTCTTTTTTTTTTTTTTATAAATTTATTTAGTTATTTATTTTGGCTGCGTTGGGTCTTTGTTGCTGTGTGCGTGGGCTTTCTCTGGTTGTGGCGAGCGGGGGCTACTCTTTGTTGCAGCACGCAGGCTTCTCATTGTGGTGGCTTCTCTTGTTGTGAAGCACAGGCTCTAGGCGCAAGGGCTTCAGTAGTTGCAGCACGTGGGCTCAGTAGTTGTGGCTCGCAGGCTCTAGAGCGCAGGCTCAGTAGTTGTGGCGCACGGGCTTAGCTGCTCCATGGCATGTGGGATCTTCCCGGACCAGGGCTCGAACCCGTGTCCCCTGCATTGGCAGGCGGATTCTTAACCACTGCGCCACCAGGGAAGCCCCTATATAGCTCTTTCTTAATCATGCAAACATGTTGAAAAAATTATAGCATTCTGAAATGCTGCTCAAATGGTCACAAATACAGCATTTCTTAAAACCTTCTCTAATTTTAATCAGTTTCTAACAGGTATAAACGCCAATCTTTTACTGAGCTACATAAGTTGAAAAGCTACCAAACTAGGTTGTGATTTGCTTTTTTTCTTTAATCCCACAGGAAACCTATTTTTCAGCTTGTCTTGTTTCCAAAAAATGTTAGACTAAAACTACAGCAAATTCTTTACTCTCTATAAGTGAGTACAACATAAACCATTATGAAAAAAAATCTTTAACCTAGATGACTTCTTTCTATGATAAATTAATTATTCAGCATTCATAAAGTTGCAGATTATTAGCTAAACGTTTCAAAATCTGCACTTAGTGCTTTGTTACCACAGAGGCGCTGAGGTCTGTTCAGGGCCTCCTCCTTTCTTTTTTTTTTTTTAATACATTTATTTATTTTTAATTTATTTTAATTTTATTTTTGGCTTCGTTGGTCTTTGCTGCGTGCAGGCTTTCTCTAGTTATGGTGAGCGGGCTTTCTCTAGTTATGGCGAGCGGGGGCTACTCTTCGTTGCAGTGCGCAGGCTTCTCATCACGGTGGCTTCTCTTGTTGCAGAGCATGGGCTCTCGGTGCGCGGGCTTCAGTAGTTGTGGCATGCGGGCTTCGGTAGTTGTGGCTCACAGGCTCAGTAGTTGTGGCGCACAGGCTTAGTTGCTCTGCAGCATGTGGGATATTCCCGGACCAGGGCTTGAACCCGTGTCCCCTGCATTGGCAGGCGGATTCTTAACCATTGCGCCACCAGGGAAGCCCTCAGTAACAGTTCTTACATTCACTACATTCAAAATATTTTTTACCTCTGACTAGAATTTGAAGCTAGATGAAGTAGTATCTAGTATAATTAGATGTAAATATATTTAAAGTCTATTCCATGGCACTGTATGGAGGGCCAATATGCGAATCATCTGTTATATAAGGAAAGCTGAGCTCAGGCTGATATTATTTTCAAATTCACTCCTTGTATGTTCTCTTCCATTAGAAAAGATTTTCTCGGGAGTTCCCTGGTGGCCTACTGGTTAGGATTCCAGCCTTTCACTGCCATGGCCTGGGTTCAATCCCTGGTAGGGGAACTGAGATCCCGCAAGCTGCGTGCCACACGCCTCAACTGTCAGTCCATTATTCCTCCTATAAGCCATCATCATATTCTAGAGTTTCTAACCTAACGAGGGTAAAACGTTACAGGTCATAAGCCTATGTCCCTTGATGTATTTCATTCTGAGTACTTCAAGACATCCTTTTGAGAATTTTTCCATTCTCCCTCCATTTTTTTGCCCTTTTGGCTAATTTTATAGATATGCTCTGCTTTTGGCCTGAATTCGTTGCCTTTTAAACTCAGCCTCCCAATCTTGGCAGATGCTTTTTGAAATGTATTTCTTCAAACACGATTCTTCTCCTTGCTCCAACTAGATTACAGGTAGTTTTGAAACTAACTGCCCCCCTGAGATGAGATTCCTACAGTCCTCCAGCATCACTATCTCTGCACAGTCCATTGCCCAGTCTGACTGTCTGTACTCCTCCTGGTTGAAGTATACAGCAAGATCTGTGAGTGTCACTGAAATCTGCTCTGTGAACGTCACGCGTCTAGTGGCTGTTCTCGTTTGTTCTCTTATCTTAGTGAAGGTCACAGTCCATAGAATGCAGATGTCCTTCTTCAAGCTTTTCACCCATATCTTCCCCCAGAGTCACCATCTTCTCACTGGTCCCTAGATTTGTGACTTCATCAAGTCCAGAGCTTCATTTAACAGGATGGTCAGCTAATGCTCCAGTACCAGCAACTCCAAAATTTATACCTTATGTCTAGCCTCTCTACTGTAACCACAGCCTGCAGGGTCTATTCAGGGCCCTCTATAACGAGTCCTCAAACTACCTCATCCCTGTAAAAGGTTTCAGGGTCAAGTCTGACTTCTCTTAGAATGGTTTTCTTTTCCTTGGGGCCACCATAATTTCATGACCCTGTTTTGGTCATGACTAGAGACAAGAAGGTCTGCAATCTCCTTGTTACAACATTTATTCAGCCACAATCTTCTTTCTTTAATGTGTTTAAAGCTTTCTCTCCAGAATGAAGAAAATGGATTTTAGGCTGAGGCATGCATAATACACTTTACAAGGTTGCTCAAGGTTGGCACAAATTGAAGAGTTAGGGATTCTCAACAATCTAAGTCAAAGTCCTACTCTTCAGTAGCCTACTAAGTTTAGAATCAACCTAATAAGAACACAGGATACCAGGAATATTAGCAAAAAAGAAAAGACAGACTGGGACCCAATTAGAGAGTTTCACATACATTCTTACATATTTTTACCATATATTTATTTTTAATACCATATATTTATTTTTTCTCCTACCCATCTTGGGACTAAAGTAGCCTCACAGTTTTTTTGTTTGTTCTGTCCAATGCTTCCCAGTGTCTAGTAAGGTAAGTTCAATTTTCCTTGTCATGCAACAAGGCCTCCATAACTGACCCAAACTTACCTACTTAAGAAACATCTTATCACTCTCCCTTCTTTTGCCCATAGCAAACATTCAGATAGCAATTTCTGGAATTTGGTGTGTTCTTCAAGTACAGCATGCTCTTTTATATCTATGACTGAACAGATAATTATTCACTTTAACTCAAATGCCCAAGCCTTTCTTCCAACCTCATGAGCTCCTATTAATCCTTTAGAACATAAACATTAGTAGACAGATTTAGACCACTCTTATTACACTTATTACCTATTTATTATAGCACTTATCACATTGTAATCATCAGTTTTTTTCTTTTCCTTGAATGAGAACTTCTAGAAGGCAGGTAGGGTGATTCCTTAGTCTCTGTATATCCAAGGCCTAGCACAGTGCCTGGCATTCAATAACTATCATTTCAAAACTGAATGAAATTTTATAAAGGCTCTCCCTCACTACAGACATCTCTCCAGCCACACAGGTCTCCACCGCACCAGGAAGGTGAGACGGGTGACTATGCCACAAAAACTTGGGCTTGGCAGAAATGACTGCTTGTCTTCATAGCTTATGAAGATATGCTAATGTGGCTAAAATAGCTTAAACCTTAAAACAGTGTAATAGCTTACCTTTCAATAAGGTAGTATTTTTTCTTTCAGCAATTTTGTGGATCTTAAGGTCCCAGGGTCAGGAGATTCCAACTTCTTTCCAAAACCAAAACCTTTATACTTGTTTCTTCCTCCTCTCTGTCCTGAGCCTTGACAAGCAGGGCAATAAGCTCCTTGTTTCTAATCTCTACAGGAAAAAATGGTGCTTCTGCTGGTGTCCACTCCACTCCCAATCCTCTTGGGCATATGCAGGAGGACTGGAACATAACCACCAATATCTAGATCAAAAGTGAACAAGAGGAAACCCACAAGCAAACAAAGCACTGAATCCTTCCTTCTCTTATAAAAATGATCGTTCCCCCCTCCCCAGAGGCAAAAATATATTATGTTCTTGTCCTTGAAAGAAATAATGAATTGTTTGATTTCAATAAACATAAATTGCAATAATTAGATATTGCAGCCAGTTTCACTTTAAAAATCTTCGATTATACAAATAATAGAAACCATTTAGGATGGCAAAGGCCAAGAATCAATAATATATGAAAATATAGTAGTAGTTTGTTCATTCTTAAATATATATAGTAATCCTGTTTTTAAGAGAAATACACACACAAATGATCCTTTAAAAAAATAACATCTGTTCCCCTAAATTTTTTCCAGGCCATTACACCCTACTAAAGAGGAAGAAAGTTAACTGCTCTGAGTTTTCATTTCTCTTCCTGTTCCCTACCCACCAGCCACTCGTGCAACTATCTTCTACGTCTTCTCTTCTCAGTCTACATGTGGTCATAGCAACTTCCATCATTTGCAGTATCACCTGTATATCATATATGAGTGACACACAGATCTGTTTTCCCTGCTCCTACTATTTTCAGATACCTCCTGAACACTTCCTAAATGTAACATAAATATCTCAAATTCAACATGCTCAAAACCCAAATCTGCTCCTGTGTCTCAGTTAACGGTATCACCATCTACTTGGTTACCTAAGCTTTAAAAAACCTTAGTTATTTTCAGTTCAGCAAATAGTTATGCAGGGCCTTAAGTCATGTGCTGAGCACAAAGGAGGATAAAAAAACAAATAAATTAAGGACGTGGCCTCAATAACTCTCCCATCCACAAGAAGAATCTAGCAAGCAAGAAGAGCACAATTCAGTGTACTAAGGACTAAGTCTGCCTGAGACCACTGGTAATGGGATTCACAGAAGACATGAAATGAGTGTAGATCCTGAAAAGCAAGTAAGATGTGGTAAAATTTGTTCCAGGCAAGGGGAACAGCAAGTGTTAAGGTACAGAAGCATCAGTGTATAGAACAGATTCAGTGAAGCTTAAGCACTGGGGAAGTTTAGGGAAGAAAGGAGTAGTAAATGTGGCCAGGAAGATAGCTTTGGATAAGAACCACAGGGGATCTTATATGCCATGCTAAAGTGTTAGGGTGTTACTGTCTGTGCTATTCAAACATAAAATGTTTTCAAGTATGAGAAAAATAAATAGCACTGAGTAGAAGTGTATATTTTTGGACGATAACTCTGATAGTATTGTAAAGAAAGGAAGAGGGAGAAACAGATTTTAGAGACTAAGAAGTAGAACAAATAGGACTTAGTGATTAAAGGGGTACAGGAATCAATCATGTTGAGCATGAGAGTGATGTTTCTAATTAGAGTCACTGTGTGAACCATGTTATTCTAAGAATAAAGGAAGAGGACAGCAAGTGTGGAGAAGATGCAGGGGAAAATTGTGGAAGATTTTGAAATGGGGAGGAAAGAAAATTACTGGATAGCTTTTCAATGCCTGGAGCCTCCAAGGATTATCTATTCCTGTAGGAGGGGTGTGCCTTTATTTGTCTTTGAAAAGTCTATTTTAACTTTGTAGAGAAAGAAGTAACTTGTGGAAAACTGGAAGTAATGCAAATAATTCTTATTCACAAAAAGACAAATTGTGACCAGTGGAATTAAGGCAACTGATAACTGCCTTGTCATATTGACCAGTATTACAGGCATTTCAGCACTCCTTGTCTTGATTGTAAACTGTGTGGCACTTTTTCTCTTTTGAACCAGTTTTAATATCTTACTGGTTCCCTCATTAATTAATGAGTTAAATAAAATCTTTGACATGTTCATTTTGTATTTGTACAAGAGTCAACCTCTTTTAAAATTTATGCTTTAACAAAGAAAACAGGATTAGTTTCATGTATAATTTTGGGTACCTGTGCTACAAATGAGAGACAATCGAAAAATATGAACCTAGAGAATACACGAATTTCAGGGTTGTCAAGGATGTAGTTGAGTTTCATCAGGACGAGCTTAGAAAATAAAAAGAAAAGAGTACCCAAAGGACAGGACTCTAAGGAAATGCAATGTTTAAGGTGAAGGCAGAGGAAAAGAAATACAGACTAAAAGAAATGGCTAGAAAGCTTGGAGAAAGGGGAGAGAATTACATGAAGCGAGTCAAGGGAGAACAGCTTAAAGAACTACGTGGCAACATCAAATGCCACAAATAGTTCCAACAGGAAGAGCAGCCCTCTGATCTGATGCTTAGAGCATCACTATTCATCTTAGGAAGAACAGCTCCAGAACGTGTGCTGATGCACATGTCAGTCTATGACAGTTTAAATGAAAGGGGTATGAGGAAGTAAGGATGGCCAACAATGAAGAAAGAAGAAAAATTGACCGTAGCTTTAAAAGAAGCAAAATTAAGGAATGAGAAATGAACCAAGTAAGAGATTCTTAAGTTACCAAAGAGGAATGATGAGATTCCAGAAGACTAAGATGGAAATAAAATGAGTTCAGCCAAAAATACCTTCCTGCCTTCCCCCAACCCATCTTCCACATTGTTCCCAGAACTTTCTTTCTGAAACAAACATCAGATTGTGTTACTTATGCACTTTAAAACCTCTGGTAACTTCAATACATAAGGTTCACATGCCTGAACACAGCTTAAAGGGTCGATCCCAAACTATTTCCAGTCTCCTGAAACATTCTCCCTACCATGCACCTGACAGGCTTCTAACCTAGAAATAGTAGATCCCCTACAGTCTCTAAAAATACAGTAAGGGTCTTTGTGCTGTGAATATCTCAAAATATTCTGTTTACCCATGATAAATTTGCACAAGCAAAATTAAAACATCAAGTGCTTAGTTTCTGGCTAGAATTATATCAACTCAGTAGTTTTTGTGTTACTCGAAAAAGCTCTGATGTGTTGTTGATACCATCATGTGTCAGGTAGTCACAGCACTAGATTTAAACACATCTGGTGTATAATCAACCTTGGCCGTAAGTAGGGAATAACAGGTGAAATTAAGGGATGAGTAAAAAATAAACAACACTTATGGGTTCACAGCAGAAATAGCAAATGTGGCACATAAGGTACCACACCCTTCTTCTGGGCCCATGGGAGAACAGTTTTTAACATGTCATCTTTTCCACTAAACCCAGACAAGGCCCCCAAATTTACAAGTGTTACATGGAGTCGAGACCAATTACAGTTGGCACGTGAAACGAAAATTATCTGCCATCAAGCTTACTTAACTTGGCTGTTTATCAGCATCACAACTGTAATAGAAATTTACATCATTTCTATTAGTTTTATGAATACCCAATTATTATGAATGACTGATTAAAATCTGGATCGATGCTGGAAAAGAAAAATAGTAATACCAATAAGTGCAGTTAATTTTTTTCCTCCAAAACGAAGAGTCCCTGGGAAAAGCATAATAAAAGTGATCCTACATCTCATTCCTGGAAGAAGCTTTGCATGCTCATGACTCCATGTTTTCGTGGATCAAGACTTTTCTCTACCAGAAATGTCCCTCCACAGTCAAACTTGGTGACTGTTCTAGATCCAGATCAAAGAGTACATTCTTCTCCAATCCCCTGAGAAGAAATAATTGTGTTCTCTCAGTGCTGCAATATAATCTACACGTTTTTATTATATAACTTAGATAAATAATAACCAAACAATAAGTATCTGTATCCTTCTTATACTAAAAGCTTAAAGGCAGGAACTGTGCCGTTTTCATTGTTATGGTCTCCTCCCCCAGCACCTGTGTCAGTACCAGTTAGAGGAAGGGTTAAGCGAATATACAAAGGGAGAACAATAAACAGTAACCATAACAGGGCAGGGAGTTCATAATCCCCTTTTTGTCAAATCATTCTTAAGTGCTAAAGCCCTGCCACATCAACCAGACTGATAAAAAGAAACTGACATGTTCCTGTGACTTCCCTGCCAAGACAAGGCTGGAGGAGCGGAAGTCTCTCTCTACACATCCCTTCAATTTATCAGATAACCTGCACCTCCAAGACCTTTTCTGTGTTCTTCTCTCATGATCTTGCAAAATGCTGTCAAACTCTACCATTTTCTACCAATTACAGTTTTTCTAAGTGCATCCTTACCACCTATTCCCTCATCTGCTTATTTCTATGCCATCCTTCTCGTTTTATCTAATTCATCCAGTTCATATCTATATCAAAAATAATTAATGTTCTTAAAAGCCCTGAGAAAATAATTTCTCCTTAAAAACAGAAGTATAATTTTTCTCTCATGCAGGAATTTTTCATTCATACCCATCCAATCTACTTTATCTGTACCACTCTTTAAAACTACAATTAATTTGGGGTTAAATGCCCAAGTAGGCTTCACATAACAATGTCAAAACGCCAGAAATCCACTTTCGATTTCCATCCTATCTGAATCTATCTCCAGATAGGAGTTTTTATTTTACGAGCATTCATTATCTATGTGCCAGACACTGTGCTAGGTGCTATGGATATACATGCAACAGTGAAGTTTAGTGGAGAGGGGAGGAGGGCTACTCAGGATTTACAGTGCAGTGTGATAAGTGCTATATCCACATAAAGAGATCCAATGTTGACACAGCGAGAGTCTGTTTACTTAACTTCCAAAGTCCATGTGTCCCTGAATCCCCAGTAGTCAAATACACTAAAACAGTTATTTCACCGTCTTAACTCATATTATGAAACAAATATAAAGCAGTGTGTGAAATCATAATGGTTTCAAGTCCTGCTGAGATCTAGAGGTTTAAGTTATTTGAGAACATGAACTAAGCATGACTCGGTAAAAGCATCTGACAAGTCCCTTTGCCTTCCATTATTACCCATCCTTCTTTTTCTGGTTTTTCTCAATCTCTCTATTCACAGGTAGAATCTCTGTTGCTAGGAAAACAATGACCAACTGTGATAATATCTCCCTGTCTGACCAACTGCATTTAAATCATGTTAGTATCCTTATTTTTTAACAATTTCCATCTAAAAAAACTCTCTCTCAAAGAGGCATTTATTTAACCAAGACAACTTCAGAGTCATAAATCCACTATATCTTACACAAATATAACTCTCATTTTGGTTATTCAGAGATGCTTGGTTGTTATAAGTTTTGATGGAACACCACTGTAAGACTATAATGAGGATATAGTATAGCTTTTTATATCATACATGTTAAAAATGCTAAGAGACTTGAACAGACCAAGAATAAGAAATTAAGAAGGTTATCAAAAAATTATGGGGAGAGAAAAAAGGCTCCTGGCTCCAATGAATTTACAACTAATTTATTTCAGATTTCACAAAAGAAACAATTTCTGTTAGATACACTGTTCCAGAGATGGAATCTACCTGGGCATTCTACAAAGCAAATATATCAACTTCTCCCTCCATATGCCAGCAATAACTGAACATGGCTGTGAAGGAGGACACAGTATTCCCAAGGCCCTCCCTCCTTTTCAGCTCTCACAGGGTTTATTGCTATTCTTTATGGAGAAATATATAGCGTATAACAAAAAGAGCAAATAGAAATGAAATGTGGTCCCAGGTCTGCAGTTGCTGCCCCCATGAGATGATATATGGAATTTCAGGTAGGCTTCTGCGGCTCATCTTCATTCCAGAGCCACTGGAACTTATCAGCTTCTCCCACTATTCTATCTGACCTGCTCGTAGTAAAGGCCAGGTGGACCTCTTATCCCTCACAAGCCCTCTTTCCAGTCTGTGGATATAATCCAAGCAAAACAGTGGTTACATCCCTGTTGCCTCAAGGGGATGACCCCAGTTTATCAGATCTCTGCATTACCCAGAAATGATATCTTCTGGCAACCTTCTCACAATTCTCCATTATGACAGCAATAAAATTAGACCACCCTGTTTGTTTTTAATAACTTCTTCCACACATGGCAAGTCAAAGTCCTTTTCCTTATTCCAGGAGAAAGCATCTGCAATGAAGTTTTTTAAAAAGTTTCTGAAGGTGTTCCACTTGGAAGTGGAATCCCTATCTATCTCTATAAATTTAACATGGGAGTTTTCATAGAGCTCAACTAAGTCTGATTTCCATGGGTCCAAACTAAGCCCAGACAGCCCTTTTCTCTCACAGATAATTTTCGTTCTCCTGCAGTAATAATGAGTGGGGTTGGGGAAACTATAGAACACTCTCTCCCACCCTCCATCAGTGCAACTCCAATTCTAGTTTCCTGTTTGGAGGCATTTGCAGCTACCGCAAACCTGTCCCAATCAAGAGTAAGTGTTACTTTCTCCAGACATACTAGTTTTTAACTGCCTCAAAGTTCCTTGCTCTTGAGTGGACAGATTATTTTATTGAGCTTTTTGTTAGCTGACAAATCAGTGCTAAACTTGTAGCAGCATTTAGAGGCAACCATTACAGCCAGATCAGCCTCTGAATTTGTCTCTTCGAGAAAATGGCAAGAATATTTAGAGTCCTGGGATTCCTCCCAGCCAGATTTCTACAGTCTCTATTTCTTGGCACTTTTTTTCAAAGTTCTTACTATCGTGCTCACCGTTTTCATGCCAAATCTACCCGTCTCCAACCCCAGCAGAAGGCAACAGTCGCCACTGTTTCTGCTGCCTCTCTTCTGGAAGTTCTCCACCTGCCCAGTGCTCCCTCTTGTGCCACGAGGGCTTTGGAGGACCAGTGGCAGCCCTTCTGGATGCTCGTCTGGACCACTATCTTTCCTCACTGCAGAAAAGCAGACTGGAGCTCCAGATGCTGGGCTGCCTTGAATGAAGTTCTTTCCCATCTTTCTGAAGTCTTTCCTCAATCACTCTCTATCCCAAATAATAGGCAACCAAGCCCTCTGGCCTCAGCACTTTCCCAAACCCCCCATTCCTCAGTTAACTGCCAATAAAAATTACAATCTCACCAATGCTGGTGAGAATTTAGTGAATTTTATGACTCCATATTATCCAAACTGCTCTGGAAAGTAAGCCATGAACTCCTTGACTCGGTATTTTCAGCTCTGGAAATCTAACCTGGAAAAATAATCCATGGTTAAATTATAGCATACCCACTCAAAGTAGTCACTAAAAGCAGATGATACAGCAACATGGAAAACTCTGCCTCAAAAAGAAAAGAAAAAAAAAAAAAGTACTCTACAACTGCAACTGCTGTTGCATTAGCATGATGGGGCCCTTGAAGCAGTAACACTTCCACCAAATATGATTTGTACTTAGTGATTTTTTATGGTTTGCTTTTCCCAGCAGTAGAAGAAAACAGGATCAGGCTAAATCTCCCCATCCCCACAAGACTCAATAAAACCTTTGGCAAATGACTATACATATACTCACAAAATATTTCCTACTAGAAATTCTCAGTCTTGAAACCCAAGTCACTAAGCACCTATTTGCAGGTCCTGTATAGGGGGTTTCTCATTTATCATTTAACCTCATAACCCGTGGAGCAGGTATCATGGCCTTAATTGTGCCTATGAAGAAACAGGTACTTTGACATATTAAGTCACTATCCAAGGTCATATAGGGGTGTTCAGAGCCGGAGTCAAACATCCGGTGTTGTTCTTAGTATTTTTCTACATCCTTAAACCCAAGCTAAATGTCACAATTAATACCATCCCCAGAAACCAAGTTTCTGTCAACTCAAATTCGGGCATCTCACTGTCACTGGAGCCCTTTCCTGCGTTCTATCACAGATCTTGGTAATAATCACCCTGCTTTCCGAGAGTGAGCTGCACGTTATTAAAACATTTTCACTAAATCGTAAGAAGCCCAAAGCTTTGCATAAAAAAGACTGTAACAAAAAGGAGGGGGCTGGCTGCCCTCCAAGACCGAGGGGGTTCCTATCTTTGTCAGTGGGCCGTATGCGCTCTCTCACGTGGGGAAGCGCGAGCATCCTAAGGGTGGTGGCGGTGGTCGCGCCCGGCGCCGGAGTCACAGGGAGCCTCGCTCCACGGGCCAGGGGCCGAAGGGGCCACGCCGCGCGCTTCGCCAGCGGGTCCTCGCAGCCCATCCGCGCCCCCAGGCTTACCTTAAGAGTCTCGTAGGCGGTGGCCACCAGCAGGAAGGCCTCCTCCGCGCTCTGCGGCGTCCGTCCGGGGCCCTCGTCGCCGGGCTCGGGCCGGTAGCGGTCGGGGTGGTAGCGCCGAGCCAGCTGGCGGTAGGCCCGCGCGATCTCCGCCTTGCCCGCCGTGCGGCTCACCCCCAGCACCTCGTAGCAGTCCCGCGTGCCGCAGTAGAGCCCTTCCACCAGGGCCGCCGCGGGCCGCGGCAGCAGCACCGCCAGCAGCAGGGGCGGCAGCAGCACCAACCAGCGCCGGCCGGTAGCGCCGGCTCCACGGCGCGGAGCGATCGGCGTCGCCATCCCGGCTGGGCCACGGCTCCACTAGCCCAGCCGCACCCCGGCACTCCACCGCGCGCCCGGCTGGGCTGCTGGACCCAGATCCACGTCAGCACGCGGCGCCTCCGCGCAAGCGCACCGGGCGCGGCTGCCTCAACCACTTCCGTCACGACCGTTGCTAGGGGAGCAGGACGCTTCAGCCGCCCGGCTGCTTCCGCTATGTCTGTGAACGCGTTCCTAGTCCCAGCGGCCAGAGGGTTTGTCCTCAGTTGGACGGACCTAAAGGATGTCTCTGTGTCTGAGGTGCACTTAACCAGTGTATGCAGAGTGCTTTACTGTCCATAGTGCCCTTCCCAGGCAACCTTTTAGGCATCATGACTTCGTTTGCTGCCATTGGTAGGTAGTCTGGCTCTCTTGCCCTCTGGTTATCAGCCTCAAGATGTGTGCCCAGGGTTTTAAAGCTGGGTCTCAGCCCCGACTCCGTCTCACTAACTCCATTCTCCCTTTCCAAAAGGAAGTTTAACTTAGAGATTCTAGGCGCTTTCTGCCTTAAAGTTCATGGCCATCTAGTTCCGGGTTTCTTAGCCTCCGCACTATTGACATTTGGCCTGGATAATTCTTTTCCTTGTAGGGACTGTCCTATGCACTGTACGATGTTTAGCAGCATCTCTGGCCTGTACACACTAGATGCCAGTAGTACCACCACCTCAATCGTGACAATCAAAAATGTATCCACGTATTCTCAAATGTGTTCTGGGGGTACGGCTGCCAGAAAAGATGCAGGTCGCTCAGTTAAATCTGAATTTCAGATAAACATTTTTTTAGTATATTATGTCCAAAATATTGCATGGGACTCTATTGCACCATGAAGAACTTTACCTCCAAAAAAGTTGTTTCTATCATTCACTCAGTAAATATTTCTTGAGTCTTTACTATGAACTAGACACTGTTGTAGGCTCTGAGGACATAGTGGTGAGAAAGGTAGACAAGGTTCTTAATTTCAAGGAGCATATATTCTGGTGGAGGATGACAGACAATAAACAAGCAAATAAACTTTAAGAAATAATAAATTCTTTTAAGAAAATGGAACAAAATAAAGTTAAAAATATAGTATGATATAGCATATATCATACTATAATGTATATGTATATTATATATATAAGAAAGAGAGAGAACAGAATTAATGCAAACACATAGGAGAGTTGCCGAACTTGAAATTATCAGAGTCAAGGACAAGTGTTAGGGTCATTGACTAATTATTCTAGGAGAAATTAACATCTAAACTGACTTTAAAGGAAAAATAGAGGATAATTTGAGGGGTGGGAGTAAGGGAGAAGTTTTGGGATAAGGGAGTGGTGGCGTAAGTACCAAGAAGAGAAAAAGAGACAGTCACGGAAAAAAATGTGATTTTTTTTTTTTTTTAAGAACAAGTTTATTTTCCCAGTCTTAGGCATATTGCTAATTATACCATGTCCATCTCCCCCTTCCCTCTAGCCACTCCTTCCCCCTGTGGTTCATATCCCAACCTGAACTTTAAAGGTTCTTTTTTTGTTTGTTTGTTTTGGCTTTTTTTTGTTTTGGTTTGGTTTGTTTTTTTGGCCTGCATTGTAGCATGCAGGATCTTCGTTCCCTGACCAGGGATTGAACCAGTGCCCTGGTGGAACCCTGCAGTGGAAGCGCAGAGTCTTAACCACTGGACTGCCAGGGAAGTCCCATGTGAAGCTTTTCAAGAAACAAAAGACAACCCATATGGTTGGGATGGGGGTGGGGCTGGGGAATGAGGAGTGGAGGGGATGAAACTGGAAAAAGCCAGATTATGAGGGGTCATTTTGTTCCATGTTGAAGAAATAGCTATTTATCCTAAGAGCAATGGAGAGCCAGTGTAGAGTTTTTAAGTAATAAAGTGACACCTTAAGATTTGCATTTCAGAACAATTACTCTGCCTGAGAAAATGAGCTGGGAGATATCAGGAAGACCGTTATGAGACAGTTATAAGAGTCCAAGTAAGAGATGCTACAGGCGTGTTTCAAGGTAGTAGCATTGAGAATGGAGAAAAGTTGAGACGCATTTATGAAGCAAAATGGGCAGTATTTAATCATTGGTTCTGGAGGAGTGAAGGAGAGCACTGAGTCCTGATAATGCTAAGGTTTCTAGATTAGGAAATCAGGTGCCATTCCTGAAATAAGGAACACAAGGAAAGTAAACTTGCAGTGTAAGATGATGCATTCATTTGAGACGTGTTGTGTTTGAGATGCCAGCCATCTCCACATCAGATCGTGTCGTTTCCATACTTGAAACATTTGATGATTCTCATTGAACCTTGTCTCCCAAGAGGCTCTTCAGCTATGCAGGTTTCTCAGCCCACTTCCTTCGTGCACATTCCTCCTATAGAAGCTCATTGCTGCCTGTTCAGGGATCTCCTTCCCAAACAGAAGGAGTTCCCATGCTGCCTGGAGATAAAGGAAATTTTCTACATTACAAATTTGGTCATGTTACTCTTACCCAACTTCACCCTCAGATTAGAGTTCAAATACCTTAACGTGGCTTTCAGAATTCCATAACAACCTAGGGTCTCCCATGCTTTGCTTCTGCTCATACTGGTCCCTCTGCCTAAAATATCATCCCTCTCCCACTTTAAGGCCTTCCAACCTCCTATAGCCTACCAGACCTAACCTAAGCAGCTCCTCCCTTTGGACTCTTCCCTTCCCAGGTTTTAGTCCCAGAGCTGATTTAGAGCTTCATAGTCAAGCTAAAACTAACATAGGGAAGGCTCACTTCAAAGCAGACAGAACTTTAGTCTGTGGCTGTTATGAATTTATTGCCTCTGAGCTGCAAAGCCCATCATCCCTTGCCCCAGGGAACAGCACTCTGCAGACTGCATTTCCCTGTTGCCAGCTGGCTGGATGTTAAACTCTGCCAGTAGAGGGTGCTTGAAGCACACTGCAAGGCTGGAAAAGGAAAAGGGGACTTTTTTTTCCCTCAAGTAAACAGGTCTATGTGCAGATTTCTCTGTGTGGCATCAGTTTTCTTTGCCACCACATTGGTGATGACTCCTGTTGTGGGTCGAATTGTGTCTCCCCAAAAAGATATGTTCAAGTTCTAACCTCTGGTACCAGTGAATATGACTTTGTTTGGAAACAGGGTCTTTGCAGATGTAATCAGTTAAAATGAAGTCACTGAATCCAGTGACCTTATAAGAGGAGAAAACAGAGACGTGCACACAGGGAAGACAACCATGTGAAGGCAGAAGCAGAAATTGGAGTTATGCTACCACAAGGCAGGGAACACCAAGGATTGCCAGCAACCACTAAAAGCTAGGAGAGCGGCATGGAAGAGATTCTCCCTCAGAGGTCCCAAGAGGACCCAACCCTGCCAACACCTTGATTTCAGAATTATAACCTCTAGAACTGTGAAACAAAAGTGTGTGTGCACTTTAAAATGGCTAAGGTGGTAGATTTTGTTATGTTTATACATAACAAAAAAAAAATTTTTTTTAATGCATTTTAAATTTATTTATTTATTTATTTATGGCTGTGTTGGGTCTTCGTTTCTGTGTGAGGGCTTTCTCTAGTTGCAGCAAGCGGGGGCCACTCTTCATCGCGGTGCGCGGGCCTCTCACTATCGCGGCCTCTCTTGTTGCGGAGCACAGGCTCCAGACGCGCAGGCTCAGTAGTTGTGGCTCACGGGCCCAGTTGCTCCGCGGCATGTGGGATCTTCCCAGACCAGGGCTCGAACCTGCGTCCCCTGCATTGGCGGGCAGATTCTCAACCACTGCGCCACCAGGGAAGCCCTCAAAAAAATTTTTTTAAAAAATAGTAAATGCAAAGGGTAGCTACTACCCCTGCGACTGAGGGAAATGTAAATAAATAAGGAACTAAGAAACTCAGAGGAGGCTCTTGCCCCAAGTCTGAGATTAATTTTTTTTTTATTGTGGAAAAATACACATAACAAAATTTACCATCTGAACCAGTGTATGTATGTATGTATTTTTGTTGATGTATAATTGACATGCAGTATTATATTAGTTTCAGGCATACCATTTTAAAGTGAGTGTACAATCCAGTTGCATGAAGTACTTTCACAAAGTTGTGCAACCATCACCACGATCTAGTTTTGGAAACTTTCATCACTCCAAAAGGAAATCCTGTACCTATAAAGCGTGCATTTACTACTTCTTTCCTCTATACCCCTTAGAGTTCTCTTTTACCCCTTTTGATTATTAACCATGGCCGGCATCATCAAGGAGGATGCCTAAGCTGGGGTTAGAACTCTGAGAGAAGGTAAGACAAACTAGATGGCAACCAGGGAGGACCACAGAAGGGCCAGGCCAGGTAAGAGTCAGATGGTAGACTAGTCATGGGGGTGCTACATCCTGGGCAGAATTACCCTGCTCAGAGGGGTGGATGATGTGTTTGAAAAGTGTTGACCTGCTCAGGTTTCATTTCATCTGTCTCATTGTAGAAAACTCCATGAAACAGAATCTAGAATAAAATATTAGGAAAACCACCAAATAGATAGTAAGTTGAAAACATGGATGGGATGCAGAAGTTCCTAGAAATATATAAAATGCCAAAAGTGGTGCTTGTATAAATATTAAGGAAACTGAAAAAGTCATCAGACTGTCATCAGACTGTTGATGACTGAAAAAGTCATCAGACTGTTCTCCTGAAAAGAACAAGTTGTTACAAAAGAAATAGACAACTTTCAAAACCTGCCTACTCGTTTTATGAAGTTAGTGTAATATAGATTCCAAAACCAGATAAGGGTAATACAAGAAAATAATAACAGCTAATTGAATCCAACAGTATTTGTAAAAAGCCCTACATCTTGATCCAATAGGAATGGATGTACTACTAACTGCAGCCACGGGGCTATCCCATTTGTCATGTTTTCCCCACAACCTTTTTTTTTTTTTAATTTGGTTGTGCTGGGTCTTAGTTGCAGCAGACAGGCTCCTTCCTTGTGGCTCACGGGCTCCTTAGTTGCAGCTTGCCGGCTCCTTAGTTGTGGCTCGAGGGCTCCTTAGTTGTGGCATGCGAACTCTTAGTTGCAGCATGCATGTGGGATCCAGTTCCCTGACCAGGGATCGAACCCAGGCCCCCTGCATTGGGAGCGCGGAATCTTAACCACTGCGCCTCCAGGGAAGTCCCTTTCCCCACAGCCGTTGTCCACAGAGCAGAACTTCTTCTTTCCTGACTTTCTTTCCCAAGGCTGTACTAGAAGAAGCAGGGAGGCTTATCACTCATTGGTTCATTTCATACTAGAACCCGGGGAATGGGGTTTAAGAGCTATTACCTCCTGTGGCTCAACTGCTTAGGTAAAAACACGTTCAATAAATCAAGAAAACCCCAACACGATTAGGGTTGTGGTGGTGACCAATATTAAATTATTTAAGCAATAACATCTGAAACCAAAACATCCTTATTATCTAATCTCTGGGCTTTGGCTCTATTTATTTTAGTCCAGATTTCAAGATTAGATGAGCAAACATGGAATTTTGAGATGTAGCCTATACATTCTATTCCTTATTTATCTCTTCCTTGGATTTCTTTATAAAAGGAGAAACGATAGCGTAGTAAACAGTGATTTCCTCACAGACAATCTCTAGTCAAATGACCTCAGTGAGTTGGTAGACTTATAGCCTAAAACAGAGTTCATGATTAGCAACTTGATCACAGCTGAATTTTGGATTCTGGTAACTGAGATTGACCTCTACAGCATTTCTAAGTTTTGATAAACAGTATTGGAAAGTCATATGGAATACAATTAATTTTCTAGTATCAATATGGACTTGAAACTTCCATAAACTTAATTTTATTTCATTTGATGTTAACTTGTCACAGACTAAACACACATACTTATTCCAAAATAGAAGTCTCTATTAACAGTAACATTTGCAGATTTGCAAGTACACTCACAACTAATTCACACACATTGCAGGAAGTCTCAAAATCTTTCTTTTCCAAATGAAGAAAAAAATGCTCAATGAATATATATTTTAAAAATAAAATCATGCATTAAAAAGCTATCTCAACTTGAGTATGTTGGTGACTTTAACAATACAACACCAAAAGCACAATCCATGAAAGACATGATTGATAAGTTGGACTTCATTAAAATTTAAAAACTTCTGCTTTGTGAAAGACAGTGTTGAGAGAATGAGAAGACAAGCCACAAACTGGGAGAAAATATTTGCAAAAGACGCATCTGATAAAGAACTGTTAGCCAAAATATACAGAGAACTCTTAAAACTCAACAATGAGAAAATGAAAGACCTGATTAAAAGATGGGCCAAAAATCTTAAGGGACACCTCAACAAGGAAGATATACAGATGGCAAATAAACATATGAAAAGATGTTCCACATCATATGTCATCAGGGAAATGCAAATTGAAACAACGAGATATCACTACACATTTATTACAATGGCTAAAATCCGGAACACTGACAACACCAAACGCTGAGGCGGATGTGGAGCAGTGGGGGCTCTCATTCACTGCTACTGGAAGTGCAAAAAGGTACAGTCACTTTGGAAGACAGTTTGGCATTTTCTTATAAAACTAAACATACTCTTACCTTACACTCCAGCAATTGCACTCCCTGGTATTTACCCAGAGGAGTTCAAAATGTGTCCACACAAAAACCTGCATATGGATGTTTATAGCAGCTTTATTCATAACTGCCAAAACTTGGAAGCACTAAGTTTGTCCTTCAGTAAGTGAATGGATAAATATGGTACATCCAGGCGATGGAATAATATTCAGGGTTAAAAAGAAGTGAGCTATCAAGCCATGAAAAGACATGAAGGAAGTTTAAATGCATATTACTGAGTGAAAGAAACCAATCTGAAAAGGCTACATACTGTATGATTCCAACTATATGACATTCTGGAAAAGGCAAAACTATGGAGACAGCAAAAAAAAAAAAAAAAATCAGTGGTTGTCAGGGGTTGGGAGAGGGAGGGATGAATAGACAAAGCACAGAGGATTTTTAGGGCAGTGAAAATACTCTGTATGATATTATAATGATGGACACATGTCATTATACATTCGTCCAAACAAACAGAATGTTATACAGGAATGAATGAGCCCTAGTGTAAACTATGGACTTTGGGTGATTGGGATGTGTCAGTGTAGATTCATCAGTTGTAACCAATGTCCCACTCTGGTGGGGGGATGTTGATAATGCGGGAGGCTGTGCATGTGTGGGAAAGGGGTGTATGGGAACTCTCTGTACCTTCCCCCCTCAATTTTGTTGTGAACCTAAAACTGCTCTAAAAAATTGTCTGTAAATAAACACTAAGGCCATAATGCCTTAGCATTCAATAAATACTTTCTGAATGATGAATAAATTGATTAATCTGCCAGGCAAAAAATCTGGGTAAAACAATTTGGATTCAGTTGGCTTTGTCTACATATCCAGTGACAAAACAGTAAAGATAAAAAATTGCTCTACACAACACTGTAAAACAACTATACCCCAATTTAAAAAAAGAAAGAAAAAAAATTACTAAGGCAAAAAAAAAATTGCTCTAATCATAAACTTTAGCCTAATGGATCTACTGTCCAACTACAGCAGTAAGGTTGTTATAATTCATACTTCCAGATAGCTGACCCTTGTACTACCATGCTGGGTGACTAATGATTGGTTGACCAAAATGCACAGACCAATGCAGATGTATCGATAATCTCCATTTACCTGAAATGAGAGAAGACCTCTTGTTATAATCTCTGGGTACAAGACTTTTAAAAGTTCGTTCCATTCAAACTGAGTATACTTTCTTCATACTTCCATTGACTTGCTTGGCCTAAAAGTTGATTTGTATTAAGTGAGCAAAAGTTACACCTACACACTCACAAATTAATAGTTGAAAAACAACCATTCCATATATGACTTTTGGATATTGCAGTATTTTAAAGTACACTATACTTATAAGGCAAGGAATTGATACTATAAGATCATTTTTTTAAATAAAGAATATTTTTAAACTGGGCCGGGAGTAGGGGCTAAGTCAAAGCCAGCATTACTCTTGAACTTCCTTTTGGTCATGTCTCTAGCCCAGAGGTCTGCTAGTGTGAGTGAGGTGGTTTATATAGTTGGAATATCATGAATTGCATTGCCAACCCCATTTTTAAATTTTGTCAGACTGGTATGAATATAACCTCTCTTCTGCTTTCTTGATATATGCCTCCTTTTTTAAGAGTTAGTATCTGTTTCCTCCTTACCTCTTCTATCAGCCATCCACTTAAAGAATGGAGGGGGAAGGGGATTCTGTCAATATTCCTTCCAGTCTTTTTCACATCCACTTGCCCTTTACTGTCCGGCCCACTCAGTCACTTCTGTGGAGAAACTCATTTTACAATCCTCCCACTCCTCCAGCATCCTTATTTAGAGCAAGCAGAAAAATCACACAACTCACACAGGCCACTCCTAGTTGGTTTATAGCCTGGACCCACTAGGTCATCAGGGAGACAGAGGCCAGCTGCTTACTTGCTGACCACCAGAGAGCCACAGATAGAATCTGGTTGAGCAGAGATTCTAGAGGGATCTCACCCTGGCCCCATATCTCTCCAACTGGTTACAATGCATCCAACAGAGACTACGCCAGTTCCAAAATCATCCACCGAAGAATGCTACCCATCCCTGCACAGTCTGCTACAGGTGTCTAATGGCTGAATTCCACAATTTAGAATGGTTTCAATTTTTCTTAGCCTTCCTTTAGAATTCATGAATGAAGCACTTTTTAAAACCAAGCATCTACAAAGGGAAGATAAACCTATCTGATTGGTTGCCTAGACAAAAGGGGAAAGCTAAACATAGCTCCAATGCCCATTCCCTTGGCATGCTTCTTAATGGGTTGGTGGTTAAGAGGATTTTGAGCCAAACACACAATTGATACACTGGTGTTTGGCTTCTTCTTTTTTTTTTTTTTTAATGGGAAAAGCACGAACGCAGTCCCCCACTACCACAAATTATGCAGTCGAGTTTCCCACATTTGGGGAAATTGCAGGGGTCAGCACATCCGGAGTGCAATGGATAAGTTTGGCTTCATTTTTAAAGGGAGGAGAAAGATTTGCAAAGAAAAATCTCCAATGTGTAGGCTAACGCCTATTATTTTTAGTCTGAATAATCTGTGAAGTTAGGTAAACAGTCATTTCAGAAATATTCTCTATAATAAGGTTTTATATGGGAAGCTTAAGGACACGTGGATCTACTAATTAGCATAACATCCACTCAGGTGTCTGGCTCCAGATTGTGGGCAGAAGATGTAAATTTGGGAGCCTTTATAAGTGTTTCTGTCTTTTTATTTGCAGTGAAAATCTTCGAGTTGTTACAGAAGAGGTTGGTTATGCAGGAGAAAAGAAATAACCCAAGTAAGCCCAAGAAGGTTAGAAGAGTTGCGATCCGAGTACTACTTTAACCTTTCATAGGAGGAGAGACACTTCTTCCATCATTGCAGGAAGAAAAGATGGGTGCAGATGCAGAGAAGTTGGTATCTTTGACCATGAAAAGACAAGGTCTCTGGTCTAGTGGCTTCTGTTTTCTCAATGAAGCGTAAGATAAGAGTATCTATTGAGGGCTGAAGTGTGAGAACAGAAGTGAAAGTATAAAATTGTTATCACATTGTGTGAGAAAGCAAATTTACTGGAGAATCCTGGAGTTGCTGGACAGGGTTGAGTGTGCCTACACATTGTCTATCATAAAGTAAAACCAGTCAGTGTGGTTGTGTGATTTTTCACAGTGTTCAGCTGTTCATGAGAAGGAGTGGAAAAGTCAGTGGTTGGTTTTATTCGGGGATTTATGCCAAGGTGATTGAGAGAGGAAGAGAGAAGCAAGGAAGTTGAAGGCATTTGCCAGGGAATAATTACAATGGAGCACGTTGGAATCTTATCTGAACTAAACTGGACTAAAAATGTCCACTATGATTATGGTAATAAAAGGCCCAAAAGTCAAAACCAGGGAAAGAAGAGCACATAAAGGAATTCCCAGTGCCCAGTGGTTAGGACTCCACGCTTTCACTGCCAAGGGCCCAGGTTCAACCCCTGCCACGGGAACTAAGATCCTGCAAGCTTTGAGGCACGGCCGATAAAAAAAAAAAGCACATAAATCAAAGATGCATAAAGGACCCTTAATAAGGATATTAAAATTGAGCTTTGTGCTCTGCCAAATCCTCATTGCTTGTTCCTTTCCTGGTAAGAGGCTTTTCAACAAGCCTGACAAGTGCAGTGAGGGCATTAGCAAAAAGCACCAGCTTTGCATTTCAGCCTCAGCCAAAACAAGCATGCCCAGAAGTGTCCAGCTAGAACCCTCAGCCTCTGCTATGAGGACCCAACCAAGAGATGTTTCTTCTCCCAAGCCTTTCAGAAAGATAAAAGAATATAGACCACTTTCTTACTGACTCACTTTTTTTCTGGCCAAAAGCTTCTAGCTGGGCATGCAGTAATCTAGCAGAGAAATGGGTGCTTGTTATTAAACCCCACTCCCACGGACACAGAATTTGGGAGGGCCAGCATGGAGCTTGTGGGACACAGGCAAAATGAGGTTGTCCCGCGGCCACGTGGAGGTGAGGAGATGCAGATGTGGAATTGTGTGCAGCAGACAATTAAGCATCAGGTACAAGGTAATGAGACGGCAAGCAGAGACCCCAGAACAGATTTTATGGCTTCAGAATGCCAGGCAGGAGCTGGGAGACATTTCCTGGGATGCTGGAGTCTAGCCCACAGTGATGTGTAATGAGGAGAGTATTAGGGGCCACAAGGCCATTTAGATTGCACACATGCACACACACATACACCCTCACACCCAGATCACCATTAACAAAGCAGAACTAGTATTTCCCTGGGTTCCCCGCACTGAAAGCTATCACACTGTACTTCTCAAACTGTAAAATGTACATCTGAATCACCTGAGGATCTTGTTTAAAATGTAATTTCTGAGTCAGTAGGTCTGAACTGAGACTCGAGATTCTGCATTTCTAACAGGCTCACAGCTGCTGGTCCAGGGACTGCACTCGGGGGAGCAAGGCTCCAGTACTCTTAACAGTGACCCCTTCCCACAGCCATTCCTCTGTGTGCTGGGATGCACCATGAGTCCAGCTTCTCTTTTTTTTTTTTTTTTTTGAGTGAGTTTTTTGTTTTTTGTTTTCGTTTTTGTTTTTTTTTGGCTGTGTTGGGTTTTCGTTTCTGTGCGAGGGCTTTCTCTAGTTGTAGCAAGCGGGGGCCACTCTTCATCGCGGTGCGCGGGCCTCTCACTATCGTGGCCTCTCCCGTTGCGGAGCACAGGCTCCAGACGCGCAGGCTCAGCAATTGTGGCTCACGGGCCCAGCTGCTCCGCGGCATGTGGGATCCTCCCAGACGAGGGCTCGAACCCATGTCCCCTGCATTGGCAGGCAGACTCTCAACCACTGCTCCACCAGGGAAGCCCCCAACTTCTCTTGAATAACATTCTCTTGTTATCTATTCTGTGCCCTCATTGAATTTGGCTTGCCAAAGAACGGTAAAAGACAGAGCAGATACACTGGGTCCAAAGGGCCTTGGCCTGACGACTTGCATCCTTTGAAAGAACCCAAGTAGCTGTCCTCCGGCTTTAGCCTTGGTCATGTGTAAATTACGGTGGGAGAACCAGGTGGTGTCCACCGCTTGGATTTTCTCTCTGGAGCTAGTACCAGTCATCTTTCTTCTAATAGTGTTTGCCCCTCCAGAGGGTTTCCCTTCTTGGTGGCCTATATTCTCTTAGGAATGAGTCAGTCATCAAGATGTCAGTGGTGCTGAGTGGGTTGAGGAAGTAACAGGGGCAAAACTATAGTTGCTATGAAATAAGGTGTTCTGGAGGAGGATGCTGGGAATTGTGCATCGTATGCTGGAATGGTGAGGAAGGGGTCAACTGAGATCCTGGAGGAAGTTCAGAAATGCAAATTCTCTTCAAACCTTCTGCAGCTCTACCATTTGGCCACTGATTAGTGGTTTTGAATAATGGCCAGGTGGATTTAGATTCCAAAGGTCATTAATAGTACCCTTCAAACCAGAAGATAAGACGGGGACCATGGTTGCATGTGGGAGCGGCTGGATGGTGCCGAGGTTGTGCAATAAGAAAACTATGAATTGGATCCTTTCAAATATTCATTTAGAGATGGGAGTGGAAAATGAAATTACTTTTTCTTTTGGCCACGCGGCTCATGGGGTCTTAGTTCCCTGACCAGGGATGGAACCCAGGCCCTTGGCAATGAAAGCACAGAGTCCTAACTACTGGACCACCAGGGTATTCCCTGAAATTACTTTTTAATTACTTTAATTAAATTACTTTTGGTTGACAAAATGCACTTCTCTAAACATGACTGCATGCTTCTGAACCCTGTAATTGTCAAGAACTGTGAAGGGGCTGAGATTTTTAACCTTCCTTTTGCCTGTCACACAGATGCCGGTAGAAGACTCAAAACTCCTGGGTCAGAGACAAAGGACTTTATTACTTATGGCACGGCAAGCAGCATGAGGTTCATGTTCATGTTGGTTTCCTCTTGCCACCCCCAAGTTCACAGGGGAAAGACAGAGGGGCCCATGTGAATGCCATGCTTGCAGAGGATTTGCATCACAGCTGAGGAGCTCTGAGCTAGGGAGCCCAAATCTTGATAATAGACATTTCTACCAAAGGGAGACATTATTACACTAGAAAGAAAACAAAACTGCCCCCTGCTCTGGAGGGAGACCCTGTATCTTCCAAGGCTGTTTGCTATACAAACATCTTGGAGAAAATAGTCCAGAACAAAGGTGGTCAGTGCCTCTGCTCCCAAGACATGCAGAAACATGGAGAATTGTCTCCCAACAAAAATAATAGTAGCTACACTCCTATAGCTTACTGTGCATTAAGAGCAGTTCTAAGTGCTTTGGTGCTTTATATACATTATCCCACTTAATCCTCACAATAACTCTGTGAGGTTATCCCCATTTCACAGATGAGAACATTGAATTTTATAATGATACAGAATGCTAGACAGTCATGGAAAGGGCATGATGTTTATTTTTAACAAGCCCCACAGGTTATTGTGATAGACACCAAACCTTAAGAATCACTAATTTAAAAGATAAGCATCACCTTTTTAATTCCGTTCACTATTTAGCAAAACTTTTTACTCTTCTCTATATTTATGCTTACCTAATAAAGCCAAGAATTTTATTTCCTTTTATTTAAAACATAGGATTTTGAGTTTTTACTGTGTAAGGAAGACAGAATCAAAAAGGAAAAAAGCATAGATTGTTTGCAATAAAAATGTTTAAAGAAAGTACAAGCTTTGAAAGGACTGGCTCACTATATTAACAAACACAACATGTATTTAAATGAAAAGAAAATCACAAGATTGCCAACATTCCCAAGTTTACACTCAGTATGTTCTTAGTGGAAAAATATATTTTCTCACATGATTGTGATAACCCTGAATGCTGCAAATCTGCAAAAGGTCAGCATTGAAAATGCTACGGATGGAGTTATGTCAGGGAGTAAGTATATCACTTACAGGAGAAATTCAAGGTTCATTTATTTTGGCACTAAAAGTATGCAGGGTAAAAAAGAAGTTTGCAGGGTGATGACCCTGGGTTTTTGTGTGCTTGTTTGTTTACAGTTCAGAGCTTTCTTTACTGGATTGAGAAATGCGTGCATATTTCCCCACAGTGGTGACGTGGCAAGGTGTCATCCGCATCCATATATCTTTGGGAAGGGTTCCTTTTCCCAGTTTCGTTCATTTAAACCATTTGTCTAAACTACCTGTTTTTACTTATTTTTTCTTTCAAAGTCAAGGTACTTTCATATTTTTTACAGTAATTACACAAGTTAATTAGACTGAGCAGCCTCCGCCTAGCAGGAGTCAGATGGCACAGCCACCCAGAGGGCAGTGTGCAGGGAAGAAGGAAACCCACAGGGCCTGGGAAGACCCCTTGAGCCCAAAGGGGTCAGGGGAGGGAGGTGTGCCCAGGGGCTGCCTGAAGGAGCTGTGGCTTTTGTTAGAAGGACACAGCCAGTCCGAAGTAACCTATAGGGAGAATCAACACCAGACCGGCCCAAACCAAGCAGAAGCTTAGGGAAGGGGGCTGGATTTGTGAGAAGCAGGGTGGAGAGTGGATCTGGAGGGCAAATGGAGAAAATCCAAATAGGGTCAGCTCTTCCTGCCTCTCCTTGAAAGTGGGTGTTTTTTGTTGTCTTTTTTTTTTTTAATAAATGTATTTATTTATTTTTGGCTGCATTGGGTCTTCATTGTTGCACACGGGCTTTCTCTAGTTGCGGCGAGTGGGGGCTACTCTTCATTGTGGTGCACGGGCTTCTCATTGCCACGGCTTCTCTTGTTGCGAAGCACGGGCTCTAGGCACACAGGCTTCAGTAGTTGTGGCACGCAGGCTCAGTAGTTGTGACTCACGGGCTCTAGAGCGCAGGCTCAGTAGTTGTGGCGCACGGACTTAGTTGCTCTGCGGCATGTGGGATCTTCCCGGACCAGGATTTGAACCCATGCCCCCTGCATTGGCAGGTGGATTCTTAACCACTGCACCACCAGGGAAGTCCCGAAAGTGGGTGTTTTTGACTGCTTATTCCTATCACAGAGCACTTTGGTCCCTATATTAATAATTATAAACAATTATTTATACAGCCCTTTGAGGTTGGAGATTGTTTCCATGTACCTTGTGTCACAACTCTGTCAGGGACATGAATATGTATGTATGATCCTGAGAAGAGATGTGACTTACCCAAAGGTACAAAGCAGGTAAGAGGCCAGGCCAGCCTTCAGATCCAGATCTTCTGCTCTTCCCACCCAGAGACAAATACCTGTGGGTCTTTCTGCACAGTCTTCAATAAGAAAAGTAAACATTGTTTTCATATACTCACAACTTAAAATAAGCAAATGAAGAAGACAAGGGTGATTTTTAAAAAAATCTTTAGTTAATATTAACCAAACAATAACGAATGAATTCCTGATTGATTCCCTAAATGAATTTCTTTCCTAGAAAATTGCCATGTCAGAGACTGATACAGAGTTTCTGCTCGAACTTGCCTAGAACTGCGTGGAGGCTCCCAATTTAAATTATCTTTCTTTCATTCAGCAAATGCACAAAAATACTGCACTGGTTTATGTTATTTTTAATGTTATAATAAGAAAACAAATTGTTACTGTATAATTTATGAGTTCTGTATCAGTAGTAACTTCAACCTGAATAACAAGAGCATTCTAAAAATAATTTGTCTTCACCCAAAGTTCTTTTGGTTTAAACAAATTTTAAAAGCTTTGGGACAGATTTTATTCTATGATAATGAGAAGCTAGGGCAGATTTGAAATGCCTCTGAATCCTGCCTCCTCGCCTTCCAAAATTTGGAGGAATTTCTTTTCTTTTTTCCTTCCTCTTTTTTGACTCCTTTCTTCCATCCCTCCTTCCTTCCTTCCCTCTCTACCTCCCTTCTCTCTTCCTTCCTTCCTTCCTTATATCTACTCTGAGACGTAAGTTTTCCTATGTTTCAGGTGCATACATCAAAGGGTCCCACTGAAAGGTGATCTATAGTAATCTATATAATAGTAACAGTCTATAATCTGTATTTTCTAGTTATTTGAATGAAAATTTGAAACAGGTTTGCTGTTGTCCTGTTGCTCTCACACTTCCCTCTTGAATCTCTATCCATTTGTCTGTGTTTTCTTTTTGGGAGTGTTCTCATCCTTGGCGGTTAAAACTGCCTTAAAGGAACCCTCCTACACTGTTGGTAGGAATGTAAATTGGTGCAGCCTCTATGGAGAACAGTATGGAGGTTCCTTAAAAAACTAAAAATAGAGCTGCCATATGATCCAGTAGTCCCACTCCTGGGCACATATCCAGAGAACACAGTAATTTGAAAAGATTCATGCACCCCAATGTTCATTGCACCACTGTTTACAATAGCCAAGACATGGAAGCAACCTAAAGGTCCATCGACAGATGAATGGATAAAGAAGATGTGGTACATATATACAATGGAATATTACTCAGCCATAAAAAAGAATGAAATAATGCCATTTGCAGCAACATGGATGGAGCTAGAGATTATCATACTAAGTGAAGTCAGACAGAGAAAGACAAATATATGGTATCACTTACATGTGGAATCTAAAAAAAATGATACAAATGGATTTATTTACAAAACAGAAACAGACTCACAGACTTAGAAGACAAACTTATGGTTACCAAAGAGGAAAGGTTGGGGGTAAATTAGGAGGTTGGGATTAACATATGCACACTACTATATATAAAATAGATAATCAACAAGGACCTACTATACGACACGAGGAAATCTACTCAATATTCTGTAATAACCTATATGGGAAAAGAATCTGAAAAAAATATATATATATGTATAACTGAATCACTTTGCTGTACACCTGAAACTAACACAACATTGTAAATCAACTATACTCCAATATAAAATTTTTAAAAACTAAAAAAAAAAGTAATATACAAACTAAAAAAAAAAAGTGTTAAACACATACAATGAAATATTATTCAACCTTAAAAAAAATCCTGTTACATACTACAACATGGATAAACCTTGAGAACATTACTGTTAAGTGAAGTAAGCTAGTCACAAGAAGACACTTACTGTATGATGTCACTTGTATAAGTCATCTCAAGCAGTCAAACTCATAGAAATAGACAATAGAATTGTGGATGCCAGGGTTTGGGGGTGGGGGAGAGGGGAATGGGGAGTTGTTCAGTGGGTGCAGAGTTTCAGTTTTCCAAGATGAAAAAGTTCTAGAGATCTGTTACACAATAATGTGAACTATACACTTAAAAATGGTTAGAATGGTAAATTTTGTTACATTTTTCACCACAAATTTTTAAAATGTAAAAAACATTCTTAGCTTGCAAGCCATAGAAAAATAGTAGGCTGGGGGACTTCCCTGGTGGTCCAGTTGTTAAGACTCCCCGCTTCCACTGCAGGGGGCACGGGTTCAATCCCTGGTCAGGGAGCTAAGATCCTGCATGCCACACGGTGCAGCCAAAAAAGCAAAAACAGTAGGCTGGATTTGACCAGAGGGCCATATGTACTTTTGCCAACTCTTGATCTAATCTGTAGGCCATATGCAAATTTCACAGTTGTTTCAATCATGCCCTTTATAGCTATCCTTTTGCCCCCAGTTCAATCCAGTTTCCTGCACTGCATTTAATTGTCATGTCTCTTTAGTCTCCTATAATCTAGAAAATCAATTCCTCAGTTTTCCCTTGACTTCTATAACCTGGACACTCTTGAAGATTACCAGCTAGTTATTTTATAGAAGGTCCTACAATTGGAGTTTGTCTGATATTTCCTCATAATGAAATCCATGTTATGCATTTCTATCAGGATACCACAGAAATGATGTTGTGTGCTCGACGCACAGTACCAGAAAGCACAAGATAATGTCTGTTTGCCGCAACACTGGTGTTGACTTTGAACCGTTATCTGTCCTGTTATTCTACTGTAATGTTACCTTTTCCCCTCTAATAAATAACTTGTGAAAAGATACTTTTAGACTTATTCTATTCCTCCTCAAACTTTCACCTGCTTATTTAGCTTCCATGATTTTTGCCTGAATCAATTATTAATACAGTGGTTGCAAAATGGTGAGATTCTAATTCCATCTTTCCACCCACATTTATTAGTTGGTATTCTATTGTAAGGAAGATCTTTTCCTTATCTCTACATTTATGAACTCATGGTAACTTATTTTATGGGTGATAAAATATGTTAATTACATTAACATATAATTGTTATTGTTAATCATATGGGTGCTAATATGTTAATTTTAAATTTGGTGGGGGGAGGATATACTTTTTTTTTTGCCCACAATAATGTCTGGGGGTTTTTTTAATTGACGTATAGTTGATTTACAAAGTTGTGCCAACCTCAGCTGTACAGCAAAGTGACTCAGTTATACCCATACAGACATTCTTTTTTAATGTTCTTTTCCATTATGGTTTATCACAGGATATTGACTGTAGTTCCCTGTGCTATACAGTAGGACCCTGTTGTTTAGCCATTCTTTGAATTTGTTTTGATGTTCAACTTGTCTTAGATTTGGCCTATTGCAGCTCCTTTAAGAGGGTTTCTATGTCCTTTTGACATGACGCCTATCCTTTTGTGTCCCCATCATATTTTACGTACTTTCTTACTTGTACAAAAAGATGTTTCAGGTTCATCTTTTATTTTCTCTGCCCCAGTCCCAGCACCTGCCATCATGAGGCAGAAAGAAGACTGCCACAGAATTGCATCAGACCCTAGCCAATTGGATAGGAGGATGGCAGAGGGACTAAGAGGGGAAGC
Organism: Balaenoptera acutorostrata; assembly: GCF_949987535.1. NCBI lineage: Eukaryota > Metazoa > Chordata > Mammalia > Artiodactyla > Balaenopteridae > Balaenoptera > Balaenoptera acutorostrata. The sequence continues at coordinate 103,361,862 of NC_080069.1, read as the reverse complement.
CAGGATGAGAGAGTGACATTCCAAGATGTTCAGTGTATTTGGAAGCGAGCAGAACCCTGCAGGGACCCTCCCAAGTACAAAGGCCCCTCCATGTCCCCTGCCTCTTGTTTGTAGAAAAGCTGAAATCTCCCAGGCCTCCCTGAGTCCTAAATGAGCAGGCTCAAGCAGTTAATGATTAGGACAATAGAATCACAGAATTCTTCAGTGTCTGATGCACATTCCGGAGTCGTTTTACAGATACTATAACTGCCACCAGAGGGGAAAAGCTAACTGCATGATGACCAGCCTGCAGCCATGACATAAGCTGTTCCTTCTTAAGCAGTGCTGAATCCGTGGCTAGCACAATTCCAAGAACGGGCCTTAAGAGAATGGGATTAACACTACTGCTCATAATAATCTATATCTCTGTGGGCATCAAAGTAATTGTAGCTTGTTCTGCCCATATATGTAAGCGGGCAACTAAAATTGTCAGCAAAGGGATGCTACAGACCCATGTCAACATTTTCCACTCTAAGAATACAGTGCTGTATGTCAGCATGAAGAAGTTACAGAAGACGGACCTTTGCCCATAATCCTGTAGAAATGGAATGATGTTCTGACAAGTGGGGATTTGTAAGCAGCTTTTGGCAGGAAAGAGCTCTCTGCAGGAGGCCCCTTTTGTCTTGTCTCTTTAGCAAAGCTATATTGTAGCTAACCTTTAACCAGTCACCCCATGCTCTACTCATCTCCAGCCCAAGCACACCTTTCAAATCTTTTGATCACATTATACCTTGCCTAACTTTCTTTCCATAGTTCTTTCCATAGATCAAAGAAGTAGAAATGAATAATAAGTAATTAACAGATAAGCAGATCTCTTCCCCAGCTTCACCTTCAGTAATCTCACAAACAAACTGTGTGAACAAGATAGCATAAAAAGACAGATCACGAGGAGTCAACAAGCCTGCATGCAGTGGGAGACGGCTGTGAGTCTGCTCCCCTATCTCAGTGGCTGAGATTACTTCCCTTTTTCCCTTTAGAAACTTTCATGGCCAAGCAGAATCTTCAGAGTTGGTTTTGGGACATGAGCCCACCTTCTCCCCAGATTGCCCAGTTTTCTGATTAAAGCAACTTTCCTTTCTACCAACAGTTGCCTCTTGAGTATTGGCTTTTGAGCAGCAAGCAGCCGAACCTGAGTTTGGTAACATATTTGTATGTCTAAAATAACATTATTGGGACTTCCCTGGTGGTCCAGTGAGTAAGACTCTGCTCTCCCAATGCAGGGGCCCCGGGTTTAATCCCTGGTCGGGGAACTAGATCCCACATACCTGTCTCAACTAAGAGTTTGCATGCTGCAACTAAGAAGTCTGCATGCCACAACCGAGAAGTCCGCATGCTGCAACTAAAAGATCCCACGTGCTGCAACTAACACCTGGCACAGCCAAAATAAATAAATAAATATTTTTAAAAAATAAAAATAAAAAGAATAAAATAACATTGCTAATCATAGTTTACAGATATCCCATAAGTATGGTAGTAAGTAAGTAGTAAGTACCTTTCCTAAATTTGCTCTTACCTATTAGAGGAATCCGTCTTGCCTGTATCGGAAAGTAAAACAGAACAGTGAAAAGTATGGGGCTTTGGAGCTTGTTAACTCAGATTCAAATCTCAACCCTGCGACTGACTAGCTATGTGATTGTGTCTAAGTTATTTTACTTCTTAGAACTTGAGTTTCCTTAGGCTCTGAGGAAGATAATAAGAACAAGTGCTTCCCTGAACTGTTATAAAGACAAGAAATAGTAGGTACCAAGCTCTTGTCTAGGGTAAGGCTCACAGTTGGTGCTGCACCAATGCATCTCCTAGTACTGTGGGAAGAGGCATAATCATCCTCTCCCGAAATGCAGTGTCCTACATGTATTAAGGGGTTCTTTCAATTATGAGAATAATATTACTACCCAGTTTTATAATTATTTCCCAAGCATTATCTTACCAGGTCAATGCAATGGAAGTTGTAGAGAAGGAAGAGGAGATGAGTGTCCATTCTGAAAGTGCGTTGCCATAGAAAAACATCAGAAGGAATCCTCCCCAAACAGAGAACAAGGACTTTTGCTTCTTACACTGTACGCATCTGTATTGTCTGAATTATTTGACAAGATGCATTCTCTTATTACTTCTGTGATTGTATTAAACAGTGAATTGTTCCCTCAGCTAGCTAGATCAGAGCTCTCTGAACCCTAAGGCTGGAGGACTGAATCGAATTCGGTTTTGTCTCAGAGCAAAATAAGGGAAAATGTTTTCCCTTGGCCTTTTCCCCACATTCTAATTCTGTCTGTGATGACTTAACAACCATGACTTAGCTTAATCACCATGACTTGGCAAATTTCCGTGATTAAGCCTGACAGAGTCACCATGACTGGGATCCTGTTTGACCTGGTGTGGCCAAATCTTATCCATACCTTCTATTTGATATCAAGTGAGCAAATGTTTTTTTTTTTAAAAAACAAACAAACAAACAAAAAGTGAGTAAATGTTTGAGGGATACTTTGTTCCAGGCACTTTATTGCTATAATTCATATTGCTTTCCAAAGACTTTTCACACCTGTGATTTTGTTAACACTTCCAGTATCCAATAACAAAGAGTGTCTTTCTCATCTTTCATTCTGTGATATACCTGAAACATGCTTTGTTCACAGCTCAATATTTTTAAATATTTAATTTTTAAAAAGTCATGATAGAGAAGAGAGGAAGGAAGACGTTTGGGGGGCTTGCTACTTGCCAGTACTTTATATCCCATGTCACACAATCTTTACAACAATCCTGTTTAATAGTGTAGTGGACATGACAGATGTTTCCCTAAAATCCACTCCACATATGCCACGTAAGCTTTGGAAACACACCTCACAGGCAGAGGGGACTTCCTGACCAATTGCCATGATATTCCTCTCTTCATCTGGAAGAAGGATGGACTTCCTCAATTCTCACCAGGGAACCAGGGAGGCACAGGCTCACCTGCTCCATTTGCAGGGGGTCAGGGCTGGATTCAGTGGTTCCAGAAACCCAAACTACAATGGCTTAAAAAGCACTTTTTGTGTTTTCATGTAACAAGGATTCCAAAGAAGGAAGTCCAGGGCTCATGCAACTACTCAGGAAACCAGACGTCTTTTCCCTTTCTCTACTGCCACCTGTCGTGAGTGGCTCCAAGGTCACAAAATGTTCGTTGCACCACTGGGCAGCGTCTCCACATTCCAGGCAGGAAGAAAGACAAAGGACAAAAGATGCATGTCTATTGAGTTTCTCCCTTTTTATTTTAATTGGGAAACAATAAGTTTCCTAAAAGCCCTACCCGTTAGATTTCTGCTTGTCTCATTGACCAGAACTATGTCAAAATCCCAGCTACAAAGGAGCCTGGAAGCAGAGTTCTTTAACTGGGTACACGGCTACCCTAAACAATATTGGGCTATGTATGTAGGAAGGACAAAGAGGATATTGGACAGGCAACCAACATGGTCTGCCACTGGATATACCAGGCATGAAATCTTTTTCAAAGTCTTTATATCTGGCTCTCTGCCATTAAGTGTACATACTTATTACTTTGGTTACTTTGCAATATTTCTGTTAGAGGAAACCATACATCTTCTGAGCCCCAAATGGGAAAGCATATGTTGCAACTGGATGTCACCACTTGGGCCAATGTCTCAGATAAAAAGAGGGAAGCAGGTTGTCTTGTGTCCATGGAGCTGGACTGTAGCGAAACCTCTCTCTACGCTCTGCTAAGAAGATGGGGGAGGGGTGTCTTGATTTCCTCACTGTGCGTATTTCATTTTGGACTGAGGGCCAGAGGGTTGAGTTCTTCATACTCACCAGAGTTTACAGTGTACTATCACCACTGGTCTGCCAAATTCTCTCTCTCCCTCTGTCTCTCATTAATTTATGTGCCTTTAAAAAGCAATCCCCATTCCCTCCTCTTCTCCTCCTGATACCATAGGCAACTATTGTGATGTATTTAATATGTAGTTTGTATTTTTTGTAAATGTTCTTGCATAATGTGCACTAAGGGCTCATAGTGCCCTTAATTTATAGAAATGATACCGGGTCACACACTTCTTTCTGTTCCGTACTTTTCTCATGCAGCATTGTGTTTTGAGGATCCATCCAGGCTGCTTTACGTCCATCTAACCCAGTGCTTCTGATAGCTGCGTAATACCTCCCAGTGTACATCCACCACACTTTACCTATACACTCTGTTATGAGCTGAATTATGTTCTCCCAAAATTCATGTGTTGAAACCCCAAACCCAGAACCTCAGAATATAATCATTTTTGGAGATAGGAGTTTAACGAGGTAATTAAGTTTAAGCGAGATCATATGAGTGGGCTCTAATCCATGTATCTGGAGACAGGGCTTTCTTTCTTTCTTTATTTTTGGCTGCTTTGGGTCTTCATTGGTACAGGATGGCGAGCGGGGGCTACTCTTCGTTGCGGTGCGTGGGCTTCTCATTGCGGTGGCTTCTCTTTGTGGCAGAGCACGGGCTCTAGGCTCGCGGGCCCTAGAGCACAGGCTCAGTAATTGTGGCACACGGGCTTAGTTGCTCTGCAGCATGTGGGATCTTCCTGGACCAAGGCTCGAACCCGTGTCCCCTGCATTGGCAGGTGGATTCTTAACCTCTGCGCCACCAGGGAAGTACCTGGAGACAGGGCTTTCAAAGAGATGATTAAATCCAACTGAGACTGTTAGGTAAGGTTATAATCCAATATGATTTGTGTCCTTAAGAGAGAGAGACACCTGGGATGTATGTGCACTGAGAAAAGGCCATGTGAAGACACAGAAAGAAGGCCGCCATCTGCAAGCCAAGGAGCGAGGGTTCAGGAAAAACCAAACCTGCCAACACTTTGATCTTGGACTTCCAGCCTCCATAGCCATGAGGAAATAAATGTCTGTTGTTTAAGCCACTGAGTCTATGGTATTTTGTTATGGCAGCCCTAGCAATCCAATATACACTCTTTCAGAGACATCCAGATTTCTTTCAACTCTTTTGTGGAAAGTTTTTGAAGCCAACAAACAATCTTTCCTGCGAATCTGGCAATACTGTATAGCTAACATCTGATTATTACTTAATGCTATATCCTCTTGGAGTTCTGAATCTTTCACTCAGTGCCTTGTTAAAAAGAATCCTATCCCTGGTTTAGATAACCCAGGCCTAAGATTTTCAGTCTGGGAAAATAAAAAAATAAGATGCAGAGTACCAGCTTTAGAATGATCATGTCCTTGTGAAAACAGGTCGGGGGGCGGGGAACCTTCTAAGTGTATATGTCTGAAGGACTGTGGAGAAGAGAGGGAAAGGGTCAACACTGGACTGGTAACATCTGTTGCCTTTTGGAGACGGTAATGCAGGAGAAGGGGCAGTGTTCTTTAAACATCTTTGCATTATTTCACTGTTTATGTGACCGACCAGGATTGGGCTCGGAGTTGGGGGTGTACAATTGAATGAGACAGTGTGGGGTGCCTGGGACTGACTCAGGGCCAGTGGGGAGATCAAAAGATTGTTACCGGGATCTAGCGTTTATTGAGCTTACCACGCGCCAGTACTAGTCTAAGCACTTGGTGTTAACTCATTTTATTCTTTAAAAAGACTTAATTTTCATGAAGCACTACTCTTATCTCGATCTCGCAGATGGGTCAGTTAGGCAGGAAGGGGTTAAGTAGCTCATTCAGAGCTGCACCGTTAGGAAGTGGTGGGCGCAGGCTTGGAACCGAGCCCGGGCACCTTTGCCTTGCGCACACCGGCTCCCTGGATCCACCATTCCTCCTGGAGTCGCCGGGGAAAGGCCCTACCAAGGGCTGGGCGTTGCAGGGCTGCGGCGCGGTGGGGCGCCCTAACTAAAGGGGCGCTCACTCCTGCCCGGGAGAGTCTGAGAAAGACTCACGGAGTAGGTGAGCCTTGAATTGGCTCTTGCAGGGTAAAGAGGTGTTCATCACGGAGACTGGGGCCAGGCGGGCACGGGGCCGGCACCCGAGTGCCAGGGTGGGGGCGTGGACGCCGGGCAAGCTGCGGGACTGAGGAGGAGGCCCCCGGCCGCGGCCGCTGGGGGACCCCGCCTTGGTCCCCCTGCTCCCTGGAGGCTTTTACTACACACACACACACACACACACACACACACACAGACACACACACACACACACACACACTCACTCCTCGATCCCTGTGACCCTCCCCGGGCCGGTGCCCACACGCTTCCCGGAGCAGCCGCGCCCTGGGGGAAACCCCACCCTCTCCTGGGACCGGCCGTAAATCCCGGCTCCCGGAGTTGCGCTGCGCAGTCCCAACTCCCTGCTTTAGGTAACGGAGCCTGCGGACGTTGGTAAGTAAATATGCCCACCCCACGGTTTTAGAATCTAGACTCCCCTGTGGCGGAGCGTTTGCGTGCTGCTCGCCCTCTCCTAATGCTGAGTAACCTCTGCGTCTTGCCCTCGGAAGAAACTTGGAAGCAGGACGCCCGGACCGATGCTTCCTGGCCCGTGCAGGTTCTTGGAGAGATCGGAGACGGCTGCCGGAGGGAAGGGCGTGGCCTGGCTGTATTTTGGGTGCCTGGCATAGCTGCCTGCACCTGGGAGGGGGCTGGCGAAGGAACTTGCGGGACTACAAAAGTGGGACAAGTGTGGAAGGAGAAGAAAGGCAGGGGTCGGAATTCATTTAACGGACGGGTATGGGCGCGGCGAGGAGGTGGGATCCGGGGGCGAGTGCTCCTGGACCGGACATCCCACCTGGCCCCCTTTCTCTAGCGGGTGGGGCTCGTCCTGATCCTCGCCTGCCTCCGCAGTCGCGCCCTTTCCACGGGTGCTTCTTGACTTATGGCGAGTCCAGAATTCTCAGCGGCTGCCTTTTTTGGGAAAAAAAGACAAGTAGGAACAGTAAGGTTTCGGATCGAACCACCTCGATCGCTCCAAGCAAAATGTCCTGAGAGCTCAGGGCCGCTTGAATCATCTTCTCTTGGCCTTGTCTGCAGGCAAGTTTAAACCCAAACAGACCCTGATTTCCCCGTTGGTGCCGAAGAAGACTCGCGCCTGAAAATGGGGCTGAGCGCAGCGCCACCCGGCGGTTGTCAGGTGTTCCTGAGACTGCTTGCCTTAGAACGCAGCGCTCTGTCCCTTTGAAAGATGTGCATGGACGTCGGTTCTTTGTGTTTGATGCTTTTTCATAGAATTCGCTTCATATGAGGAGAAAAATGGAATATTTGCACTCCAGGTAGTTGTTCAGTGCCCTAGCGAAACCTTAGCAGTGGCTAGGAAGAATTTGTGTGGGTTAACATTGTTCCTTGCCTTGGAGATTTCTAAGGTAGCCTCAGTTTCCTCTTCTGTACAACTGTGCACTGGCAATGATAATAATACCTATCTTATAGGGAAATTATGAGGGTAAAATGAGATGATAAGTATGACGTGCTTAACACACCAATAGAAACAGTGAATACTAAATAAATGTGATTGATGTTAAATGATAATGGCAAAGTTGATGACGGGTAGACCCTGCTGTCTGGCCTCAGCACAACACTTAGGGAACCATAAGAATCCAGTCACTTCATGGCATTGACTACATATTTACTGTGTTCTAGGAGCTTCAGGATGGTTCATGCTAAGAGCTGGACCCTGAAGAAGCACTTTGTAGGCCACCCTACAAATAGTGACTTTGAATTGGAGACAGTCGAACTCCCACCCTTAAAAAATGGAGGTAAGTCATACTCATTAGATTTAAGTTGCAAGAGACTATATCAGTTTGCCTTTGCTGGATAACAAACTACCTCCACATTTAGTGACTTCAAACAACAATCATTTATTAGTTCACAATTCTGTGGGTTGGCAGTTTGGGCTGGGTTAAGTTGGTGGGCCTTCTGTAGGTCTCATCTGGGCTAAATGGTTAACTTAGGATGGTCGTCACTCACATGTCACGTAAGCCGGCTTTCTGCTCAGGTGCACGCCTCAGTTCTCCTCTATGTGGCCTTTCTAGCTGGCTGGCTTGAGCTCTCTGTTTTCACTGTGATTTCATAAATCTAGAGCAGCAGGAATTGGCAAGATCCAATATGCAAGCACTTTTCAAGCCTCTACTTATATCATGTTTGCTAATATGATGTTCATCAAAGCAAGCCCAGATTCAAGGTGTGGCAGTAGACTTCTTGATGGGAGGACGGCAAAGAAGCCCGCACACAGGGATGGGTGGTATCTGTGGCCCTTTTGCAAACGGCCGCAGAGACCTTTTCAAGGCTGTGTGTGTGAAGCCTCAGTGTCATGTTAGAAGATCCCTCTACTTTCCTTGGTAATTGAAACGCATTCTTGGGTGCATTGTTCTTCCTGACTTTCACCAGCCCATGGGGAGGATTTCCTCTCTGTCCCAGTGAGCCCCACGATGACAGTAGGGTAAGAACTGCCTAGCAGCACTGTGAAGACCTCAGACTATCCCTGTGAGCAGACAATATCCCTGCAGAAATTGAAGGGAGAGAAATGGCGACACACCCCATCACGTGTTTGGAGATAAGCTTTGCAGAGCACGGGCTAAAGGGTGTCTCTAAGGGCTATTTTCAGGTAGGTAAGCTTTGAGAAAAGGGCATGCAATCAAGTAGCATGGCAAAGTTATAGATCCCATCTAGGTTGGGATAGCCAAAACTCAGAACCAAAATTCCAGAGGATGGGTGCATGAGGGTCACTCCAGCAAAATGCATGTATTTTTTAATACTAACTGAGGCTGGTAATAAAACCCTATGTGAGCCCTGTAACATAGTGGTTACAAATGTGGCCCTGGTCAAGATACTTAACCTAAGCTTAAATAAAATGGAAACAATAACTGTTGAGAACATCGTATGAAATAATCTATGTAAAGCATGGAGTGAGTGCTGAGTAAATAAAAATTTTAAATTTTATTTAAAAATTTTAAAAATAATTTTTACTTTTATTAACTGGACTGAGCCAAAGGTGAGAGCTCTTCTTGGCTCTTCAATAGAAAGCACAGATGAGAGGGCAACCCGGAAGCAGAGAGATTGTCTGTGTTTATTTAGAAGGCCAGAGATAAGGCATCAGGCCAGGGTTTCTAATTGCCTGTGGAATGCTTTATTTTGTAGAGGTCCTGCTGGAAGCTTTGTTCTTCACCGTGGACCCTTATATGAGGTATTATTTTCCTCCAGAAAATTCTTATGTTGTGCATTGGACACTACTTTGACGTGGTCAATCTTTTAAAATATCCAGCTGATTCAAAACGCTGTGACTTCCCCCTGTTTCTCCCAGTAGGATGTCAGTGATGGGATTCACGGATGCTCATCTTTTTCAGGCCAAAGTCTGAGCAGAGCAGTGAGGGATTACACTGGCCCCTTTACTTTACAGCCATCCCCTATCTTCATGTGCACAATTTTCCTCTCATTGTTCACCAGAATTCCTTCCCAAAAACGTAAAAGAAGAAAGAAGCCAAGCTCGAATTTCTCCATTTCACTACTGGCAAATAATTTGGGTAGAGAAAGATGCTAAGACTAAAATTAGGTTTTCTTGCCTTTCCTTTACCTATATTCTTTTAATTTAGGTAATCTGCAGTCGACTAAAACGTGTGTACTTAGTAAACAGTTCAGGGAGAGGAGAGAAAAAACGCTTTCACTGGCCACTGACTCAGTAACTTTTTGCCTAGGTAAACAATGCAGCCATCATTCTTTTAAATAATTTTTTTCATAGTTGATTGGTAGAGATTAAAATCTAAAGTGAAAAATATGTTTCCAAATGTTAACTAGCATCCCTTTTTGTGTGTCTAGTGTTTTGGGTAACAAGTACCCAGTGTACCTGGCTTATGTTTTTTTGTTTTGTTTTGTTTTTTTATTAATGTTTATTGGAGTCTAGTTGCTTTACAATGTTGTGTTAGTTTCTACTGCACAGCAAAACGAATCAGCCATACATATACATAGATCCTCTCCCTTTTGGGTTTCCCTCCCATTTAGGACACCACAGTGCATTAAGTACAGTTCCCTGTGCTATACAGTATGTTCCCATCAGTTGTCTATTTTATACATAGTATCAATAGTATGTATGTGTCAATCCCAATATCCTAATTCCTCCCACCCCACCCCTTTCCCCCTTGGTATCCATACATTTGTTCTCTACATCTGTGTCTCTATTTCTGCTTTGCAAATAAAGTCATCTATACCATTTTTCTAGATTCCACATATATGCATTAATATATGATATTTGTTTTTCTCTTTCTGACTTACTTCACTCTGTATGACACTATCTAGGTCCATCCACATCTCTACAAATGACCCAGTTTCATTCCTTTTTATGGTTGAGTAATATTCCATTGTATATATGTACCACATCTTCTTTATCCATTCCTCTCTTTTTTTTTTTTTTTTTTAAACATCTTTATTGAAGTATAATTGCCTTACAATAGTGTGTTAGCTTCTGCTTTATACCATTCCTCTCTTGATGGACATTTAGGTTGCTTCCAACAGTGGGGGTGGAAAGCAGGTTGCATTGGGTTATCAAGTGAATGGGAAGTGAAGAAACTTGGCTGTTAAAAGAAGAAGAGAGAGAGAGACGAGGTAGAGATAGGATGAGATTGTAAGAAAGGGACAGTAAGAGAGGAGAATGTTGAGGATTCAAAAGAGAGGAAGGGCTAAGAAATGGAGGGTAGCCTCTGAAGAAGAGAAGAGGCTGGTGTCCAGGTCACCTTGAGCCAGAGGATGAACACCTCTTGCTTAGAGAGAGAAGAGTGAGTGATGACAGGGACAGATGCTGGACCAGTTGAGAATTCCTCTCTGAGGGCCCATATTTTTTCTTGAGGAGGAGAGACCAATGGCTAAGAGCTCAGATGGAGAGATGTGGTAGGGTATTAAATCATGGAACATGAAACTCAGTACCCCTTTGTGGCCACTAACCATGCAGCATCGGACTCACTGGAAAGGAAAGGGGTTTCCCGTGTTTGAATGTGCTGTCTCTTTCAGGGTTGTGGAAAGTAAAAACGTAGCCTTCCCAATAGGAACTACTGTAGTGGCTCCTTCTGGCGGGACAGCGCACTCCATTTCTGATGGGAAAAACCTGGAAAAGCTGCTTGCAGAGTGGCCGAACACGTTACCACTGTCTTTGGCTCTGGGAACGGTTGGCATGCCCAGGTGAGTTTCATGGGTTCATTTCACTCGTTTGAATACCTGACATCCTGGTTTTCCAAAATGGTTGGTCCAGAACTTGATCAACGAGAAGAGACTCGAGACGTTCTAGGCTCAGGGGCTGATTAGAAAGGATGATGGGACTAAGAAGGGAAGAAGACGGGCTAGAGTTAGCCTTGGGACTGAAGGAGAGAGAGGGGAACTCAGGTACAAAGAGAAAGTGACAGTGAGGAGCAGCGTGGGAGGGAGGGGGCGCATTGTCCCTCTCAAGCCTCTGGTAAATGGCGTGACACAAAGGAACCAGCTCCTTCTGTCCCTGGAAAGGTCTTGGCTTCACCCCTCACTCATGTCTGCCTCCATTTCAGAGTTTAAAAAGGGAAAAAGAGTTCAGTGTACCTTGGCCTTTCTGTACTGTCTCTGATACCTCACCTCCTTTCCACATCTGAGTTTCCGGAGGTGTCAGGGGATCTGATGTTTAAATAGCTGAGATGAATCACAGTATAGTTGTACAGTCAGTGTGGTGCAGATTTAAAACACTCAAGTGTCTCTTGGCCTTATCCCTCAGGAAGACTCCTGGTCAGTTCATCCTGTGTCTGCCCTCCAGGGCCCAGCTGCACTTTGCACCTCAAGTTTCCTCTCAGGTCCTGGAGAAGCAAGGTCAACTGAATTCCCTTTGAAGTCCCCCAAATTTTCCTAGCCTGGAAAGTTTCTCTAAGTAATTTCTCTAAGTTGTGTGATCCTTTTCTTTCTTCATTCCTTCTTCGCACCCTTCCTCCTCCTTTCTTTTCACCCTTTGAAGGACTTCTAAAGAATGAAACGGAAATATATATATCCCCAAATGATCAGCCTCCAGCAAAACCAGTCCCATACCCCCCAAGTTCATATAACACACAGAATTTGAGCTCCTCAGAACTGCCACAGCCAAGAGACAACATTGTGAAATTAGCGGATGCTTAAGGCACTAAACAGAATGACAGCCCTTTCCGGTCTTTCCTGCCTGCCCGTACCCTCTACTAGTGACAGCTCTTCCTCTCCCACCTTGTTATCCCACCCATCCTTCTCTAAATGGTGAGCTGGGGGTAGGAGCACGGGGGTGAAGGCAGACATGAGGAAACCAAGGAGCCAGTCTCCCATGACTTAGTTGGAGAGAAAGTAATTGGTAAAATATTAGGAGATTTGAATTCTAAAAACAGAGGATAATGTATTCATTTGTGGGTATATTTCTCATTCACCCATTTCAAGCCCCTAAGGAGTACGCTTTTACTCCAGATAACCAACTTCATACCAGTGGTTCTCAAAGACTGAGGGCGAGGGGTTATATATGCCATGTTTCTAGCCTCCATGAGCAACACACCACCAATTCTTTGAGAATTCCTGCCATTATGCGCCCTTACCAGTGGGATGGGTCAACCCTTCCAGAATGCTGGAACTTCTGCTATAAACTATAAAAGAAGTTGAACTTTGAAACCTAGGGTCTTTCAGCTGTCCAGGCTCCAAAGATTTAACATCCTCCCAAAGTATTGCATTATTTCCTTCAATAGGATCTCTGTCTTCTTGTTAAGCTGGAAGAGTTCAAGTGTTTTGCTCTCCAACCTGTTGATTCTATCCAGTCCCCCTTCGTCCAAAGCATACCTTTCATTTTCCCTCTAGGATTTCTTTATTGCTGGCTTCTTCATCCTATCTCCATTTTACTTTTAAAAGGAGGTGATGTTTGGGAAAGACCTTGTATATCTTAGGTCAGTATGTCTAACTGAAAGCTGATTTTGCAGACATCTAGACGGGAGATTGGGGGAGGGGGTGTACGGGTTGTCATGGGTGGAATGACCCAATCTGAAAATGTACCTTCTGCTTCTCTTTGGGAGTTAGGCTAACTTGCCTAGCATACTCTGATATCAGCATTCATTAAAGCGGTGGTTCTCAGTTGCTAGCATTCATAAGAATCACCTAGAGTCCTATTAAAATTCATATATCCACATCCCAGTATTTTTGAATCAGTGGGTTTGAGGCAGGGTCTGGGAATCTAAATTTTTAATAAAGCTCCAGGTGATTCTGAGACAAGTGGTGTTCCATCCATCTTTTGAAAACAGTGGGTTAAGGGAATATTAGATATGGGATCCTCAGAAAAAGTGCTGTTTGCCTTTCACTGCTTTCCCTTCAATACCCAACTCTAACAAGCCCTCAAATGTAGTCAAGGCTAAATAAGCTTAAGTCACGCCAACATTTAGTTTGTTTTACACAGAAATGACTTTATATGAATTGTCTGAAATTTTGCCAGTGGCTTAACAATCACCGTAATGGGTATAGATTTCATGGGCTCAGACTCAGGGGTGCAAAAATAGAACTTAAAATTTTTCTACTTCTGTACTTCATTTCTGTCTCAAGCTGGTGTAGTAAAATAAAACCTCCATTAAACCAGTGATTTCTCTTATGATTTCAGGTTTAAAACTCATAATTTCCTTTGTCTTCTCCATAGGGTTGATGCAAAGCTCCCAGGGCTAACACAAACCCAGCAGAGGGGGGACAACAACTTTTTGCTCTTTTTTTTTTTTTTAAAGGAAATTTTAATGTCATTAACATATATAGAAGGTCATTTTTTTTTAAAGTATTTGTTTATTTATTTATTTATGGTTGTGTTGGGTCTTCGTTTCTGTGCGAGGGCTTTCTCTAGTTGCGGCAAGCGGGGGCCACTCTTCATCGCGGTGCATGGGCCTCTCACTATCGCGGCCTCTCTTGTTGCGGAGCACAGGCTCCAGATGCGCAGGCTCAGTAATTGTGGCTCACGGGCCCAGCTGCTCCGCGGCATGTGGGATCCTCCCAGACCAGGGCTCGAACCCGTGTCCCCCGCATTGGCAGGCAGATTCTCAACCACTGCGCCACCAGGGAAGCCCAACTTCTTGCTCTTGATCTTAGTTTTGTGTTGGTCCCCGCCTCTCAAAGTGTAACTTTTCTCATTGAGTCCTCAGCCACATCCCCTTCCAAGCTGGAAATCCACTGAAGTGTGGTGGTTTCTTGACCTAATCCCCATCGGTGCTATGTGAGCTGCATCTTTGCAGGCCCACTAGTCGTTTCCCTGCAAGCTAACTTTGGCATCTCACTAGGGATGAGATGGGGAGATTGCAGCTGTTCTTTCATACCACTCTGGAGCCATGGGAAGTTCAAGGTGTTTCTTCCTGACCCTCTCAGGCCTAGACACCATATACCGTTATATCTGTTTATGACACCATGATGACATGGAGGCTTTCCCCATGAAGCTCGCCATCTCCCTAGAACTTACATAGGAATGAGGCATAAGCTCTCTGTTCTTGGATCCCTAAAGTTTAAGGGGGATCTATTTTCCTTCACCCCTGAAACTTGGCCTAGGGGTGGACAGGATGCTTCCCCCCTTCCAGCCACCTCTCTGTTCCCTCCCTAGTTCCCATCATCTTTTTTCCTCTCCTGGAGGTAAAGAAGGAGGAGGTGGACCATTAGTGGCTGGTAATATCCATTTCCTATATTTTCTGTCTTTTACCTGGACCCATGGCACTGAGCTGCTGAGAAGGTATATATAAATGAGATACAGGGGAAAGAAGCAAATTTATCCCCATAGCCTTACTTTTCTTCCCTTAGCCTAAAAGCCTGCTCTGGCCGGCTCGACATCTGTGGTGTGCAGGGTGGAGAAACAGTGCTGGTTAACGTGGCCGCAGGAGCAGTGGGCTCCGTTGTGGGGCAGATCGCTAAGCTCAAGGTGTCTTCCTCCGTAACAAACATTTACTCAGGACCCACAGTGTGCCCTGGGAATGCGAGGTGAACACAGCAGACCTTTTGTCGTCTCAGGGAATGTGGTCTACTAGTCTATTTCATTGAGAAGCTGGAGATTGGGAATGACTGAGAAACGGGGGGAATGGGGGAAATGGTGCAGCAAAGATGACCTGAACATTGTAATTTGATACCACTGCAGGTCTCAAGTCAGGAATGGCCTCTGCTAGAGTAGTGAATTTGTAAGCAGTAACTATTTTCATAGTTTTTACTGAACATTTCTTGTTACAACTTAATCTCCTTTCTTCATGATTGCCCCCAACAATTAAAAGAGGGACTTGAGATCAGCCAACCAAGAGTCATCACACACACGGCCCCATTGCAAAAGGCTACTGCAGTCAGCCCAGAGCAGTGGGGCCCCAGCTTGGGAACTAACTCATGGGAGGCATGCAGGGCATGGAAACATTGCCTCTGATCTGGACAGGTGTCTGTGCTCAAGAGATCTGATTTGATGGTAGGGGTACAAGACATCAGGCAGCTCACACATGCTCAGGACGTATCACATAGTGGAAATGTTCCAAGGTGATCTGGTTTGGCTTATCCTTTGCCAGAGGCTGGATGTTGGATTCAGGATCTAGTTTCTAGGGAAACAGGGAGAATACAGATGAGTACAGGACTACAACCAACAGCCCAGGGTTTGGGCTGGTCTCCAGTGCTAATGGGAGCTTGGAATACAAATAAAGAGATGAGGCTGTCAGACAGGTTGCAAATTCTGCAGTTAAGGAATTACATTAGTTTTCTAATGTTAAACCGTAATAGCATTCTGAAATAATCGTTATTTACCAATGGTGTATTGTGAATTTATACTTTTGGATTTGATTTAATAACATTTTTTTTAATAACATTTTATATAGAATTTTTGCATCTATATTCATAGGTGAGTTTGGTTTATAGTTTTTTGTTTGGAACTTATCAGTGTTTAGCTTTGGGTTATGCTAGACTTACAAAATGAATTAGTAATACTTCCAAATTTTAAATGTTTTATTAAAACTTTAAGGGATTTTTATTTAAAAAATTTGATAGGACGTATTTTTTAATTAGGGAAGAGCCGTCTCTCTCTCTCTTATCTTTTTTTTTTTCTGGCTGTGCCATGCAGCATGTGGGATCTTAGTTCCCCAACCAGGGATCAAACCCGTGCCCCCGGCCATGGAAGCGCAGAGCCTTAACCACTGGACCACCAGGGAAGTCCTGATAGGACTCAGTCTTAAACCTATTCTTTTAGAAACTTCGTTAGAGACTGCCATGCTAAGAAGTTTGTGCTTAATCCTTAGAGGAATGACATGATTAATTCTGCATTTTAGAGAAATCTTTTTGACCCTGATGGGACGTCAGAGGCAGCTTTTAAGGATATTTGTTGAAAAAGAATAAACACCTGGTGATTGGATGTGGTTAACAGGAGAAAGGAAAGCATCTCCTTTGACCCACATGTTTCAGGTTTGGATAACTGCGTGGTATCACCCACTACAATAAAGAATAGAGGAGGAACAACAGGTAAGAAGCAAGGAAAAACAAGATTCCATTTTAGACATATTGATTATGAGGCCCCTTAGGCTCTCCAAGTGAAGATTGTTATAGGTCATTGGAAATACTGATTTGGAACTCAGGAGAGAGGCATGGCTGGAGTTAATAAACAAGGGAATCATCTGCATGAAGGTGGCAGTGAGGTCATAAGAGTAAATGAGATCATCTTATGAGAGTATAAGGTTAGAAGGCAAAAGGACCAAGGATAAGAGATTTTGCAAAATCATTTTTTCTTGAATCATGAAGGAATGGAAAAAGTATATGGCAGTTGTTTGTACAGATACATGTACGAACCCAAAGGCCTTTCCCCAATTGAAAGTGAACAGAGGCTGATATTCTGGTCTTCACGATACATTCAGAATAGAAGAGAGCTTCCTGAAGATCTACACTCTATGTACCAATATAATCTCTAGTCTCAACCTGAAAGTGCTTCTCAGAATGCACTCCAGTTCCTCTATGATTAGGCAGCATCTAGTCCAATGCTTTGGGCCAAATCACAGAACACAGGGCAGTTACCAGGAGGGCTGTCTTTGATATGAGAGTCCCAGGGCAGAGCCAAAATTATAGTCTAAAGAGTCACTGCACCAAGAGATAGCATGCAAGTCATTGCAAGGGAGAAGAAACCCCAACATAAAGAAACAGGAGAGTCAAGCCAGCAGGTTGAAATGAGCTGCAAACCACCTAAACATAGGAGGGATCGGTGGGGTGGTCAGAGGCAAGCTGAAGTTATGGTTGGGTTGTATCATAGGTTAGTTTAGGGACGAATTTCACCTAGGGGGTCTGTTGGCCCATTATATATGTGGCTCAGCACCTAGGAGGGTGTTTTGGAGGAACCTGGCCATTCTAGACTAGGAGGATAGACTTGGCCCATGCTTGTGGTTTATAAATGGTTTCCATTTTTCTCCCCATTTAGGGCTGCAAAGTTGTTGGAGCAGCAGGGTCTGACAAAAGGGTTACCTGCCTTGAAAAGTATGGATTTGATGTTGCCTTTAACTACAAAACAGTAAAGTCTTTGGAAGAAACTTTGCAAAAAGCCTCTCCTGAGGCTGTGATTTTGATAATGTGAGTACAAACTGGACTTAATACCTGATTTACTAGCAAAGCAACAAAGCACTATATGAGGGAATCTACTTCTAGAGTTTCCATCTAAAAATATATGAGGAAAGCACATATGCCTTTTTTAAAAAACAGCTTTATTGAAATATAATTTACCTGTTTAAAGCATAGAACTCTAATTTTTAGTGTATTCACAGAATTGTACAACCCTTGCCACAATTTTAGAACATTTTCATCACCCTGAAAAGAAATGCTTGTATTCATTAGCAGTCACTCCCCTTTGTCCCCCCAAAAGTGATATTTTGTGACTGGCTTCTTACATTTAGCATGTTTTCAAGGTTTTATTATCTGTCATTTTGATTGTGGCTATCCTAGTGAGTTTGAAGTGATATTTTGTTGTGGTTTTGATTTGCATTTCTCCAATGGCTAATGATGTTGAGCATCTTTTCATGTGCTTATTGGCCATTTGTATGTCTTCTTTGGAGAAATGTTTGCTCAAATCCTTCGACCATTTTCAGTTGGGTTATTTGTTGAGTTGTCAGAGTTCTTTATATATTCTGGACCCAAGTCCCTTATCAGATACAGTCAATTCTCAGTATTCCTGGTTGTTATGTTCTATAAAGTCACCGCAAACACTGAACCATTGCTCCTACTGGAAGTGTGCACACACATGCACATATCTTACATAGATTACAATCTTAAGTCCTTCCTGTAGCTTCTCTTTTCTTTATTTCAAAAGAGAAAAATTTTGTTTAAAAGTGTTAAGTAACTTGTCTGAGGCTGCCCCAGGACTAATCCTCCCACAGTTGGGATTCATACTCCATTCAGCTGGCCCCAAAGCTGGAGCTTCTTGAACCACTCTACACTGCCCCCTACTGTCTTCATCCTCTGGTAATCTCTGGAATGAGAGCTGAAAAAAGAAGGCAGACCCTTGGCCTTTTTTGACCTTAGCTGGGAACTTTGTGTCTCTTTTGCCACTAGCCACTCTGTGTATGTCTGCAAATGACCAGGGAAAGCTCTATGAGTATTGATTTGGGGGTTATAAATAAATTTTAGCAAGTCGTCCAATTCTCAAATACAGAATATACTTATAATGAGGATCATTAGTAATAATATCTCCTGTATAGGGTTTGCAAATATTTTCTCTTATTCTGTGAGTTGCTTTCACTTTCCTTTTCTTTTCTTCCACTTTCTTGATGGTGTCCTTTGAAACACAGAAGTTTTAAATTTTTCATGAAGTCCAATTTATTTTTTCTTTTGTTGCTTAGGCTTTTGGTGTCACGTCTAAGAAGGCGTTGCCTTATCCAAGGTCACAAAGGTTTACTCCTATGGTTTTTTCCTAAGAGTTTTATCGTTTTAGCTCTTACATTTAGGTCTATGACACGTTTTAAGTTAATTTTTGTGTATCGTGTAAGGAAGGAGTCCTATTTCATTCTTTTCCATGTGGATGTCAGTTGTTCTGCACCATTTGTTAAAAAGACTGTTTTTTCCCCTGTTGAATTGTTTTGGCACTCTTGTCAAAAATCAATTGACTATAAATGTAAGGGCTTATTTTGAACTCTCAGTTTAGTACTATTGATCTATATTTCCGTTCTCACACTGTCTTGATTGATATAGCTTCGTAGTAAGTTTTGAGATCAGAAAATGTGAGTCCTCCAACTTTGTTCTTGATATGGCTTCTGAGTTATTTTTCCATAGTTTTAGATAAGGCAATGAGATTATTGAACTGATCAGAAAACCCCAAATTATAATGAAGTAAAATTTATAAGTTATACAAGGTATATTTCTACAGTCAAATGAAAATGCCTAGTTTCTAATGTCTTTTTCCAACTGCAATTTTCTGCCCTGCGGTGCTAATTTAATCAGTGTTATTGCTGCTAAAACAAGTATTGTGAAATGATCATTGTGAGTTAATGATTTTCCTGAATCTTCTAGGGTTTAGATTATTTAAAGGTTTTGGTTTTTTTGTTTCCCTGTCTGTTTAGGTGGGTGTAGAGTTTTCCAACGTTGTTATCCCCCAGATTAAGAAATTTGGAAGAATTGCTATACGTGGACCCATCTCTACATATAACAGAACCGGCCCCCTTCCCCCAGGTAATGAGCTCACGCACATGATCACAGGTGTAGAAAGACGGGACAAGGAGAAGATTCACAGATATGGTATAGGCCAGTGACTATCAAAGTATTTAAAAGATTTCCTAATATTCTTGATGAAATAGTATTTATTAAACTAAAAATATATAATTGTGTATATTTGTGCTAAATCAGCTTATACTGGATTTTGACATAGAGAAATAACAGGAGCTGAAAATATGGAAGAAACAGAGTTATTAAAAGTTTTGGTTTTTTACCTACTGTTTTCTGCAAAGTTGTAAAAAGCCATGATTTGATTTAGAAATAGAACACGTTGTCCTGGCTGGTAAAAACTTAGGGTTCTTCAGGATATTCGGGATGTGCTGGAGGTTTGGGGGTGGGTAGACGGTGGCTTAATGTGGGTGAAGGGAAAACAGGCTGCCATTTCCTTCAGCCAGTAGTGGGCAGAGTTTCCTGCAGCAGCACCAAACTGACAACTTCCACTACAAGGGAAAGGAGCATGCATTTTCTCTCCATCCCTAGAATGTCCTTGTTTTGCTTCTCCTGTGCCCTGCCATGCCCTCCATCCCCCGCTTCTCCACTCTCTTATGCTGAGACCTTCCCCTCCCACCTCCATGCTCAAATAAGTCCAAAAGCAGTATCAACTAGAGAACTATATTCACTAAATCTCAATTTTCTAAGAGATGTCGTATAGGCCTCTTATTTTACAGATGGGGAGATGGATGGCCAAAAGGACCAGAGACTCTTTTAATCCTATTAGCGACAGACTCAGAATAAAAGCAGATCTTCTGAACTCCTCATACAGAGTCCTTTCTGCTACAAATGATTCTGTGCTGTTGGTGAGATTACAGATTTACCTGTGGTCTAAAAATTTTAAAAAAGGAGAAAGAAGAACAAAAAGGAATCTTCCAGATTACCATCAGGATCCAGGCAACCACAATAAATGATGGGCTTCACTCGTGGGAATGAAACCTTATAACCCTGCTAGTTAACAACACCTCGGCTGCACTGAGACAGGTGGGTGGGAGTGGAAGAGGCTGAGGAAGGACCACTTGTAGATTCCCTGCTGGGTTGTGAAAAATCAAAGATGCTACTTTCTCCAAGAAGGACACTCCAGGTGCACCTGGCAATCTTATTAGGGACTTTTTCCCCCCATATTTTTCTAATTGATGCTAAGCTAGAGTCCTGGGAAATCTTCCTGCCAATTGAGCAGAGGTCCAGGATGCATTTTCCTGACCACAGCCAAATATTTTGGATACAGTAACTTGATCTAGGCTTTTAAGCAATTAGTCTTTGCAAGTTCAGCGGCTCAGGTCTCAGGTCTTTGAGACCTGTCTGGCCTTGTGGACAAGCTGGCCTTGTCCATTCTATTTTAATCAAGTGAGATTCTGCTCTGCCTCTGATCTCCAGAAATTCTAACATATTTCACTGTTAGGAGAGCTTGGAGACAAGTAATTGTTTCCCCCAGCTTTCATGCCACATTTGTTTTCTACCCACAATAAAGAAACCACATCCCCATCAGCGTGGACAATCCCAGAAACAGCATTTCATCCTCTTCCAAGATGAGAAAATGAGGACTCCACTTCTTAACCCAAGAGAAATATGGCTGGGGTGAGTCTTCCGGAGAAGCACTCTTTCTGCAAGACTAATCTAGCGTTTGGATGTGTCCCTCTCGTGTCTCACTCATCTTGCATCAGTTTCTTTTGGTTCAGGACAAAGCCCTACTTTTCTTTCTTTATCTCTTTTTTTTTTTTTTTTTTTGGTTGCTTTGGGTCTTCATTGCTGCAGGCGGGCTTTCTCTAGTTGTGGCAAGCGGGGGCTACTCTTCTTTGCGGTGCGTGGGCTTCTCATTGCAGTGGCTTCTCTTGTTACGGAGCATGGGCTCTAGGCGCGCAGGCTTCAGTAGTTGCAGTGTGCGGGCTCAGTAGTTGTGGCTTGCTGGCTCTAGAGTGCAGGCTCAGTAGTTGTGGCGCACAGGCTTAGTTGCTCCGCAGCATGTGGGATCTTACTGGACCAGGGATTGAACCAGTGTCCCCTGCACTGGCAGGTGGGTTCTTAACCACTGTGCCACCGGGAAGTCCCAAAGCCCTACTTTTCTGACTGCTGACATTACTTTCTTCAAAGTAGCAAGTGGGAACTTTAGGCCTGAGTAATGCCAGTTATGAAGGATGCTGAAGCTAGATTCTGCCAGTCATCTGGGCTCTTCTGGCCCTGATATTCCCTGGGCATTTTCACCTGACTTCCTGGGACTTGTAAGACTATGCTCAGGTGTCATTCCCTCAGTTTCTGGTCACTTAGGATCCTTGGGAAAATAAACCAGGCAACCAATACGACCTTGTCTCTCACGCACGGAAGAGTACTATCTTTTTTACAGGCTGCAGGGTAGCCCCATGCTTTTTCTACGCTGGTGGTTCTCAAAGTGTGGGCCCCAGACCAACAGCATCACCGTCTCCTGGGGACTCGTTAGAAATACAATCCTTGGGGCCCACTCCATCTCCACAGTCAGAAGTTGGGTGAGGGGCCCAGCAATCGCTTTTCACAGGCTCTCCACATTATTCTGACACTTATGAAAGCGTGAGACCCACTGTTTCAGGCTAACTCTTGGTATCTTGAAATGGCGAGGGCAGGGGCAGGTGTGGGATTTGCTGAGCCCCTTGATCTATTCTCTTATTGGCTTGTAGGCCAGGGGTGGACACTAGTTATTTTGCATCCGCTTTGAGAACAGAACAGAAATTGATAGATTTACGCCATAAAATGACTGTATTAAGCCATAAAGAAGAACATGCTAAGTATTGTGAATATCAGGGTATTCACCCTTGAGTAGCACAGAAGCATTTCACGTGTTATCTTCAGGACCTCTTTCTGTTCCCTAGAACTGTTTGGGAAGTTTTTGGTGGACCTTGCTTCTGGCAGGTGAGGGATGAACAGTTCCTGGCTGCCTGGCCTGTACAAGGACTCCGTGTGTGTGTCGGTTTCCCATGGCTGCTCTAACTCTTACCACAAACTTAGTGGCTTAAAACAGCACGAATGTATTGTCTTACAGTTCTAGAGGTCAGAAGTCTAAAATGGGTCGGCAGGGCTGCATTCCTTCTGAAGGCTCAAGAAGAGACTCATTTCCTTGCCTTTTCCAGTTCTAGAGGCCGCCTGCGTTCCTTGACTCATACTCCCTTTCTCCATCTTCAAAGCCAGCAGCACTGCATCTCCAAATCTCCCTCTCTCTCGCTCTGATCTCTGCTTCCATCATCACATATTTTTTCCCGACTCCAATTTTTCTGCATCCGTCTTTCCCTTACAAGGACCCTCCTGTGGGCCTACCTGTATAATACAGAATAATCTCCCCATCTGAAGGTTCTTAACTTAGTCATATCTGCAAAGTCCCTTTTGCCACGTAAGGTAACATAGTCACAGGCTCTGGGAATCAGGATGTGGACGTCTTTGGGGGCCATTATTCTGCCTACCACAGAGTGCATGTTGACTTGTGGGCAGTCCCGTGGGTCAGAAAGAGTGGAGGAGACAGAAGGGAGAGCACTGGCAGAACTCTGACACGCCTTGTACCGCTTGCGTTTTCACCACGGCCACCTGCCTGGACCCTGGTGCCCAAATGTGCCCTCCTCTTCACAGGCCCACCCGGAGGCCATCATCTTTAAGGAGCTTCACTTCGAAGGCTTCCCCGTCTACCGCTGGCAAGGAGAAGTCTGCCAGAGGCTCTGAAAGCCTTGCTGACAGGGGTCTCAGAGGTGACAGGCTCCAGGGCCACTCCTCCACCAGATCCCCTTCCCTTTGGATGCTGCAGATTTCATTTCCACTGGGAATATGGGTTCATCTCACTGCTCCCCCTTTTATAACAAAATACCTGGAAGTCTTGTCTGCACTCACCGTCTGCAGTCCCTCTTTCCATTCTTTCTTAAACCCGCCTATCGGGTTTTGCACTGTTGCCCTTCCACCGACACAGCTTTTGTCAAGGTCGCCGATGCCCCTCACACCGTGAACGCCAGTCGTCGGCTCGTAGCATCATTTGGCTGTGGGGAGTGTTTGACAGAGGGCATCACTCCCTCCCTCCTTCCTTTGGCTTCCCTTGGCTCTTGGTTTTCCTCACTGATTGGTCCTCCTCAGACTCCTCTGCTAGCTTCTTTTCTTCTCTCCAAATTAACAACAGTGTCCCCATGCATGGTCCCTGGGCCTCTTTTCTCCTCTGTCCACTCTCTCTCAGCCCTTCGTTATCTCATCCACGCTCTTGCTTTTAAATATCATCAGTATGCTGACAGCTCCCAACTGTCTGTCTCCAGCCCAGATCTCTCCCCTGAGCTCTAGACTGTTCAACAGCCGTGCTTGGATGTGCAATACACTTCTCCATCTCTGTCTTAAAGTGTTAAAAACCAAAAATGTCTTGATCTTTCCTGCCAAACTTGCTCTATATATAGACCGCACCGTCTCAGTTATGACAACCTTTTTAGTTGCTCAATTCAAAAACGTTGAAATTATCTTTGATTCCTTTCTTTCTCTCATATCTGTGTCTAATCTGTCGGGAAATTCTGGTGGCCCAACCTCGGAGATACATTCAGAATCTGCCCTGTTTCCCCTCCTCCACCGCCACCATCCTGGTCTCGGCCACTGTCTCGTCTGGCCCGGATGTGTGGTGGCCTCTAATCTGCTCTCCCACTTTTTCACCCCTGCAGACAATTCCCACCACAGCAGCCAGAGCGATCTGTTAAAGCATAAATCACACCAAGTCATCTTATGCTCAAAACCCTGCAAAGCTCCCCATTTCACTTAGAATAAACCCTGCAAGGCTGGACACTATCTGGCCTCCGTTACCTCTCTAATTTCATTTCTTACTGTCTCTCCCCACACCCCTCCACTTCTCTGTAATTGCTTACTTAATTCTCACCCTCTCCTTCAAGTTTTTGCTGAAAACTGCCTTGTGAATGAGGAAGCTTTGAACACTATTTGACTTTGACCCTATTTTATATTGCAATCCCCCTTCACTGGTTGATCCTCTTTATCTTACTTTGATCCATAGCAATTATCACCTTTTAACATAATATACACTATAATTCACTTATTTATTATACTTATTGTCTGTCTCCCTCCCATGAGAATGTAACCTCCACGAAGGCAGCAATATTCACGCATTTTGTTTTCTGATGTGTCCACACCACCCAGAATAGTCTGAATAGGCACTAGATGAACATTGTTGAGAAGAATGAGTGTTAGAGGGGCGTATATTTTGCCATGGCTCTTCGAGGTCCTAGAGTGGAGTCGTCTTATAGCCATGCCTTATAGATCCAGAGGAAGAATCCAATCGCTTTGTCCTGAGCTGTGATCATTTTCCCACCTTACGCCATGTGGAGTTTTAGTCAACAGAAATCTGAATAACCAAGGTGGCATTATTTTCGTTTCCCAGGAGAAAAGTGGTACCATACTTCCTAACTCCTGGCTTCCTGATCATTTCCAAATTCAAAGACATAGACTGCTCCCCTGGCATCCCCTGGAGCTTGGCGTTCTTCCCAGTCTAACACTCTCCGACTGCTGGGCTGGGCTCTTTCCAGGGAGCTGAGAAGAGTGGGATGCTTTTAGAGTTCCCAGTATGTAGCCTCTTTGTCCCTGTTGGTGAAATCAAACATGATCACAGCTGACAGCAGACACCACTGTGCTGGTGTCCCAAATGCTTTCTTCCTACAAAGTGAACCTAATTATAATTTTGTTCTAAGTAACTAGTGAATTGGTTTAATTTCTCTCTCATCTACTTATTTCTTTCTCATCCCTCCCCCTTTTTTTAATACTTTTTATTTTAGAATAGTTTTAGAGTTACAGAAAAATTCCTGAGAGTACAGAGAGTTCTGTATTCTATTATATCCTAATTTCCCATATTATTAACATTTTATATTAGTATTCAAGCTCTACTTTTAACCTCTAAACTTTTGATTATAGCTTTTGACCCTTTCCAGGTTGTTGGCCTCTTCAAGAACAGGAATGAGCTGGGGCTTTCTATTGATAGTTAAGTATTCAAATCCCAGCTTCCCTACATACTAGTTGAGTGACCTCAAGCAAATAAATAGTCCCTCCATAAATCCATAAAGGATGCTAAACCATCACTGGATACATTAGCGAAAAACAGTATAAGGTAACTTAGATCTCCACATAAGACCTCTTTAAAATAATGTGAGAATGTGAATTAGTTCTATTTAGTAGACTGTGCCTTGTAGAAAAAAGAGAAATGAAAATCCTTCTTCACTAAATGAACTCTTCCCTCCCACACTCCTAAATGAATGTTAAACACGTATTGAACAAATCTTGGCTTGAAGGGAAGACATATTATTAGACTGCCATCGTATTTACATTTCCTGAACAGGTTCTGCCTCTTCAGGGGTCAAATAGAGGTAATGATGCTACAGCATTGGGCTACTGGAAAGATGAACACAGATGATACCCTGCAAGGATATCCCCTGCTCCATCTGCGTCCACCTCTTCTGAGATCATTACATTATTAAATTTTTCTGTTCAGTTTACTTAGAAATTAGTTAATTGCTTCCTTGTGACATTTCTCATATTGTTATACTGTGATCTGACGCCTATTATTAAACTCTTATGTGTACTGTAATCTGTTACATACACTGTGTATGTGGGTCATGCCCCCCAAATGACTATAAGTTCAAAGAGGATAGGGTCTCCACTTCCTAGTTACAAGTTTCCCATGATGTACTGATAAATTTGTTGCTACAATGAGTATATAATTTAGAATATAAAATTAATCTATTATATTTGTTGTTGTTTTGATACAGGGTAAAATCCAGTACCATGAACACATCACTGAAGGATTTGAAAACATGCCAGCTGCATTTATGGGAATGCTGAAAGGAGAGAATTTGGGGAAGCAATAGTGAAAGCATGAAAAAAAATGACACATGGAATCTAGAAATCATTTGGATGATTACTTAGTTTCTTTATAATCATTTAGTAAAAGGTATGCTGTCTTCATGATCTAAAAACCATTAATTGTAATGCATTTGATCTACCTAATAAAATACATTGAAGTGGAATATAATTAGCAAGAGAGAGTGAAAATTTCATATTGAACAATGGCCAAGTGAACTTACTGCCTGCTATAGTTCCCTCAGGGTTATGGTAGAAAATAATGGCTTTTGAGTCCAAAAGTTTACTGCTTCTGTGACCTTGAACTTCTGATTTTTCATCTGTAAAGTGAGGACAGTAACATCTGCTTCACATACACATTATACATTTGTTTAAAACACCAGCATAACACGTGGCATATATTAGGTACTCAGTAAGTGTTAGCTACCTCCCTGCAGAAATCAGTGAATTTGAAGTGAAGATCACCACCCCTATGGCTTATGGTTACACAAGGAGAAATAACCATTGCTGATGTACACGGACTCAGGGGAGCCCCCATTGGTCCTCTGTGGGCAGGTCTAACGTGGCAGACCAAGGAAGGAATCTATCGCTTACAACAGCTACAAAAAAAGGTAACATATGGGAATCTTTATAAGCCAACAAAAATGTGAGAGATTATTATAAAGAAAGCTTTGAAACATGACTGAGGAACACAAAAGAAGACTGAACATATGGAAGTTACCATGCTCTTGGACTGGGAGATTCAGTATCATGAAATGTCAGTTCTGTTGATCAATTCTGCTACCAAATAGAGGAGGGATCAAATTGGAGTACAAGGAAAAAATAAGAGAAAAAAGTGTGCGATTGTGTGTGTGTGTGTATAAAACCTCTGGAAAGATGTATATGTGGTTTACCCTGTGACCTAAGGTCTCTGCTTGATCTCAAAAGAGTTGTTGATTTTTTTATGCTCAATGTTTTTCTTGTTGTTAGGACAGACTGATGACACCCAAACGCAATACATGCTGGACCAGAAACCAGAAGTCAAGAGCATGTGTGTATATATATACATACACACACATATATATATTTTATATATATATATATATATATATATATATATATATATATATATATATATATATTGGGTTTTTTTTTTTGGCCTCTCTGTGTGGCTTGCTGGATCTTAGTTCCTTGACCAGGGATTGAACCCATGCCCTGGCAGTAAAGTGCAAAGTCCTAACCACTGGACTGCCAGTGAATTCCCAAGAGGATATATTTTAAATTTTGATAATACTTACCATTTTTTCTTTGATGGTTAAGTGCTTTTAGTCTTTCACCTAAGAAATCTTTGCCTATCTGTAGGTCATGAAATTTTGCTCCCATATTTTTATTCTGTAAGTTTTATTACCCTTTTAGCTTTTACGTTAGATCTGTGATGGAGCAATAGGGGATTGGGATTGACTGCAAAGGGGCAAAAGAGAATTTTCTGGGGTGATTTCAATGTTCTGTTGGGATGGGGATGACATAAGGGTAGACATTTGTCAAAACTCATTAAACAGTACATTTAAATGCGTGCATCTTATTGTATATAAATTGTACGTCAATAAAGTTAACTTTTAAAAAGAAAAATAGGTCCAGTACAAAATTTAGGCCACAAAACAGGAGCTTCCTTGCTCCCAAAGTGCTATGGACTCCTGGCTTACTTTAGGGAGAAAGAAGTACAATAAACAGCCAAAGAAAGGCCAACATCTGTAAGATCCACAATCACACGTTACATTCTTTGTAGGGAAGCCTCCCAAGTGGGCACTGATATATTTCACCTTAAGAGGAGACAGGAAGAACAAAGATCTTCATGTTTCCCCCATGCCCATCTAAATCTCTTTCCAGAACTTATTTTGGGCCCAACAGTAAGATAGGTATCCATCTTTATTTTTTCCAAGAGACAAGCTAGTTTTTCATATGCCACTTATGGAATATTCCATCTTTTCTTTACAATCTATTAACAGATAACATGGTTCCACATCTAGACTCATCTGTTTGTTTTTTCCATTACATTTTTAATTAATTAATTAATTAATTTATGGCTGTGTTGGGTCTTTGTTGCTGCACGCAGGCATCCTCTAGTTGCGGCGAGGGGGGGCTACTCTTCATTGCAGTATATGGGCCTTACAGCGCGTGGGCTTCAGTAGTTGTGGCACACAGGCTTTGTTGCTCCGCAGCATGTGGGATCTTCCCAGACCAGGGCTCGAACCCGTGTCCCCTGCAGTGGCAGGCGGATTCTTAACCACTGCACCACCAGGGAAGTCCCTCCATTACATTTTTGATTGGTTGTTGCTGGAGTTCTGGAGAGTTTTTAACTACACCTATCAATCTATGCACAATTAATTTGTGCATTTCTGGAATAAAGTATTAAAGAAAACAGTGCTCTTCTGAATACAGTATTTCAGATTAATGCATTTAGAACTTTTGCCACAACATTTTAGCCTGATGCTTATGGCAAATCCATAACTGCTGCCAGGTAGCTAACTGGACTTGATATAACTCACTGCATCAAGAAAATACGATTTTTGCCGGCAAGTGCTATTATTCTACAACTCAGACATTTAGTTTATGTTCTGTGGTGTATATCCCAGGTGTACAAATCTTTTTCAGTGAAATCTTGATAGCAAAGTGGTGGTCAACATTCCATAGACATTCCCTGGTAAGAACCAGGCAGGATATCACCAATGACAGATTTTATCAGCCCCATTGAAAAGGTTAAGCAAGATCTACAGGGATTCCAATTTTAAGGTAATAAAGAATTCTGCCTTCTCTCTGGAAAATCCAAAACAATATAGATGATAAGAAACAAAAATTGGGGGGAATTCCCTGGCGGTACAGTGGTTAAGACTTGGGCTTTCACTGCTGTGGACCCGGGTTCAATCCCTGGCCGGGGTAATAAGATCCCACAAGCCGCGCATTGCAGCCAAAAAAGAAAAATTTTTAAGAAAAATTTAGGGGAAGCTGTAGAATGTTGTCATAAAAAAGACAGAAAATAACAGGTGATGGTGAAAAGATGAAACAATGATTTTACCAATTTACTCATACACTCCTGGTGGAATGTAAAATGGTGAAATTTAAAGAGGTAATTTTTTGCAGCATTATTCACAATAGCCAAGGTATCAAAACTACCTCAGTGTCCATCAACAGATGGATTGGTAAAGAAAATGTGGTGTGTGTATATATATATATATATATATATATATATATACACACACACACAGTAGAATAATATTCAGACTTAAAAAAAGAAGGAACTTCTGTCATTTGCAGCAACATGGATGAACCTGGAGAACATTATGCTAAGTGAAATAAATCAGAGAAAAACACTGGGGCTTCCCTGGTGGCACAGTGGTTGAGAGTCTGCCTGCCAATGCAGGGGACGCGGGTTCGAGCCCTGGTCTGGGAAGATCCCACATGCCGCGGAGCAACTAGGCCCGTGAGCCACAATTACTGAGCCTGCGCATCTGGAGCCTGTGCTCCGCAACAGGAGAGGCCGCGATAGTGAGAGGCCCGCGCACCGTGATGAGGAGTGGCCCCCACTTGCCACAGCTGAAGAAAGCCCTCACACAGAAACGAAGACCCAACACAGTCAAAAGAGAATAAATAAATAAATAATTTAAAAAAAAAACAAAAACAAACAAAAAAAAACTCTTTAAAAAAACACTGTATAGTACCACTTACATGTAGACTGAAAAAAAAAAAAAAAAAAGAACGCATAGAGTAGAAAGTAGAAAAATGGTTGCCAGGGTTGGGTAAAATAGGGAGAGGTTAATCAAAAGGTGTAACTGAGTTATAAGATGAATAAGGTCAGAGGATCTAGTGGATAACATGGTGACTACAGTTTTTAACACTATATTGTATAGTTGGAATTTGCTAAGAGAGTAGAAGTTACATGTTCTTGCCAAAAAAAAAAAAGATAAATATGCGAGGTGATGGATGTGTGGACTCATTTCACAATGTATATCAAATCATCATGTTATATACTTTAAATAACTTACATTTTTGTCAATTGTACTAGATTGACAAAATCTGAAAAAAGGTGAATTTTACGTAAATTCCATCTCAATAAACCTGATATAAAAATTAAGATACATATGTAGGCCTTCCCTGGTGACACAGTGGTTAGGAATCTGCCTGCCAATGCAGGGGACACGGGTTCATGCCCCGGTCCGGGAAGATCCTGCATGCCGCGGAGCAACTGGGCCCGTGAGCCACAACTACTGAGCCTGCGCGTCTGGAGCCTGTGCTCCGCAATGGGAGAGGCCGCAACAGTGAGAGGCCCGCGCACCGCGATGAAGAGTGGCCCCCGCTCGCAGCAACTGGAGAAAGCCCTTGCACAGAAACGAAGACTCAACACAGCCAAAAATAAATAAATTTATTAAAAAAAAAAAAAGATACATATGTAAGCCCAAACAATAATATTTGAAAACATATATCGTTTGGAAGAATTTTACTGACAGCGCAGGAGAAAAAGCCTCGACTGCCTTCTGAAAAGGTACTGATGAGATCCGGACGATTCACGAGGTGGAGGAAATCAGCGACTCAAAGGAGAGAAAGTGCTTGAAAACACGCATCAGAGCGGTTCAAGCCCCAGATGCCACTCCCACCCTTCATGGTCAGGGACTGTCCATCACCCTATGAAAATTTCACCCCCACAGAAATCTTAGGTATTATCTTTCACCAAAGAGAACTTGAGAGGCTTTTAACTTGGGGACCCTGGCCCTGGAGGACATAAGGCTGAAAACAGATTAAGTGGAATTCTGTATACGGGTGAACTCCAACCCCCATACTACCATGCAGCTTTCTTCCACCTGTTCCAGAAAAATAGCCAGGCTTATGGCCCCTGGCAGCTTAAGTCCTTCTCTAGAAAAACTGTAGACCCTTCTGAAGAAATAACACTGCTCCAAGGACTGACAGACACTGACATTTAGGGTTCCAAAGGCAAAATCTAAGTGAAGACCCCCATCACCCTTCCGTGAAGCCCACAAATTGACCTGCTGCTCCCATGGACTCAAACTTCCAACCCAGAGACCCTGGACTTTGAGCTGGGAACATGGATCGAATCAGACTTCGGACTGTCTCCCTCGGGGAAAGTATGTACAACGTGTGGTTTGGGAAGAAGGAAAGGGTGTGGTTATCCCAAGCCAGAGGTTCCCAAACTTTCTTGGTTACAGCATCCTTAGTAGCAAAATCCTTTTCTCACAGTGTCCCTGGGCCAAAAGAAATACCTGACTGTTCCATTTGCTAAATAGTTAGGTCCAAGCAACATATTAGTTGGCGCCATGTCCAGTAGTTATAGCTGTTTCCCTAAAATTTAAAATATCCTAGGAAGCCCTTGTGAATTCTCTACAGTGCCCTGGGACACCTTTGCACCAAAATGGGACCCAAGGTTCTAAGCTTTTCCAGGCCAGTGCTTAGAAACATTGTATCATGTTCCAGGTCTTGCTTTCCTTGCCTCTGGGACCTTGGAGGCCGTATGTTCCAGATGGCATGACTACAAAATGTTGGAAAGAAAACGGTGGAAGTCTGACTGGGAAATAAACTTTTCCTGAGTTAACGTCACTCTGATTTGTTGGGTTCTCTGTGGCCAGCACTGTGTACTCCAACTCTGTACTGTTCAACATGGTAGCCACTTAAGGCGACTGAGAACTGGAAATACGGATAGAGTGCCACATTTCAAGGTTTAAAAAACTGAGGCAGAATAAATATTTTTCCATTAAACACAACTTTATTGTTTTGGTAGAACTACAATTCACTTTAACTGTTGCACGGCACAGGACGTTGCTGTTGTATTGTAATGCTTGTACAGGAACGTGCATGACTTCTAGTATTACAGATAAACACTTCACCAATCTAGTCAGTATCAACAGACTGATTCAGTTCAGATGATTTTTTTCTATGCACTGAAGTAACATCACAATGTGTCTACTTGGATATTTTATGTAGATAGTACAAGTTAAAGAACACCTATGCAGACAGCACAAATTACAGTGACACCTATATGTAAACCATAATCATAAATTGAGACACTTATTATTTTAACTGTAATATAATAAAATTATCTAGGCTAAAAATATGGAAAAATATTTAGATTTTTAATGAAGGCATATTAATGAGGCAGAATTCAGTGCAATACAGAAGCTAGTACCACGAGTACAGCAAAGAAAAGAGTGCAAGAGGGTACAGTGCACATTCGATGATGAGTAGCAAATGCAACTCACTGCAGGCACAGCAAGATGAGAAGGCTGTTTGTTGTACACAAGTGTTCAATACAGTAGACAATATTTAAGACAGCAGCTAATAGTTATTTCATTTTTTCAGCAACAGTTTAGTGATAAGTATTCTCCCAATAGTCAAAAAATAATCCACGAAATAAGTCCTACGAAATGAGAATTACATTTCCATCAAAAAATTTAAACAATTTTTAACAGGATTTCAAGCTTATACTTGGCCAGCTATAAAATGGTTTAAATTCTTGCACATGTGCGCGCGCATGCACACATACACACACACACACACACACACACAAGGATCTTCGATGGAGAGATGATAAAAGAAACGACCATTTTAATTATGGTAATCTAGTTAGAAAATTATGAGGAAGACTTAAAAAGACACATAAAAATTGAAAATTTTAATTAACCTTCTAATTTTGCTCATAGAAGACAAGAAATTTCTCGTAATATCAAAGATCAATTGGTTCAAAATTAGGAAAATTTCAAGTACTTAGCTTTAGGTATGTAATATAAGATATAAGACACTGCCAATTGAAAACTTTGAGTACATTCTGTCTCAAAGAACATCCAAATTTATAAAGAAATGTCAATTCACTGCCTAAAAACTCAAACGCATGACAGATATTTTTGACAATTTTCCACCGGATAAAGAAGAAATTTCAACTAGAGAAAAAAATTCGTTTCTATCATAAAGATAAGACTGCAGCTGTGTTAGGTCCAAAGACAGATATACTGGAATTTTAAAGCAAGAGAATGGTATTTCCCTCATTGCTTTGTTCCACTATATGGTAACTATTGAAAATATCTGTTCAGTTTTCTGAAGCAGACTCCAAGAAGACAGACATGAATATAGATGTTAAAATTCTTCCGTACATGTGTGCAAATGATATAATCAATGCTAGTTTATGAAACTGTTGAAAATAGTGTTTTTAATGATCTTGTGTTCTTTACTGATACTCCTTGGTTGAATCATAAAAGAATTTTACAAAGATTTCCTGTACTGGGAATTCCAATTCAAGATTTTCTTGAAACGAAAGGAATGACTGCTAAGTATTCGAAAATCAAAGACAAAAAGTGGCAGTATCACACTGAATATGAATGAGCTACATTTGAAGCTTCTTAGAATGGGAAAAACTTGTGACCTACTCAGGTGAGAAAAATTAGTTAAAATTGAAACATTTCATAATATAAACAAAAAATAATGACTTTACACATTTTTCTAACATGAGTCAACATGCAAATTTTCAATGTAATCAATAGCATTGTATAAATTGGCTGCAAAATACAAGAAAAATGTGAAGAATGGTTGATACTGATAAATTTAGTTTTGTTTCCATGTATGCAATGCCTCATTGAATTTAATGGTAATAACAGAGTTGACAGAAGAGTTGAATTTATTTAAACAGATATTGCTTTGAAACTATATGCTTTTGTTTCAAAATCAAATCAATTCTTCTAATAAAAAGATGAACAACTTTGTAAATGTGGATGCAAATATCGAAGGAAAATAATTTTCTGATACTTGAAAAATTTAGGTATATGTAGACTAACAACAAAGTGCATTTGGAAGAACTATGTCAATCTACTTTTTAACTCTAAGTTTTATTAATCTCAATATGGCTCAAGTATTTCAAATAAAAATTTAGTGTATGAACTAAGATGTGCTGCAACTGTAAAATACACATGGGTTTTGGAGACAGTGCAAAAAAATAATATAAAATATCTCACCAATAATTTTTTTTACTGATTATATGTTGATATAATATTATGGGTATACTGGGTAAAACAAAATATATTATTCACCTGTCTTCTCTTACCTTTTTAAAGTGGCTACTAGAAAATCTGAAATTATTACGTGGCTCACATTCTATTCCTAATGGGCAGTGCCACAGTAACTGAAACACCTTCCAAGTGGTGTTTTAGAGCCCTCTTCTTAAACGTGAGTAGTCAAAGATCACCAGAAGTTTGAGGAAAGCCTCCAAGGAGAAGGAGAGAAAACAAGTAAAAACAACTTAGAGGAAAGATAATGAAGGGAGAGGTAATACTAAAAGACACCATATTAGCATCCTCAGAGAAATGAGTATTTCACCCATGACACAAACAGAATATGATTTTTTTTAAAAAGGAGTAAGCAGAGAATCAGAAAATGCACTTGGAAATATAAATATGACAACAAAAATAAAACATTCAAAACATTTAGTAGTAGAGTTGGAAGATAAAAGTTGACAACAGCTTCCAGAAAGAAGGATAAAAACCAAAGACATGGAAGGACTGATGTCAGGGAAGATGGAGCAGTAGGAGGTGCCAGGAATCCATCTCTCCACCTAGACAACAATTGTACTGGCAGAAAGTACCTAAAGTGATTATTTGGAACACAGGAGTCTATTTTAAGGCTTGTAGTGTCCAGGAGAAACCTTAAAGTGGTAAAGTGCAACTACTAGTGGTGGATTTTAGCCTTTAGCACAGTAGCAGCTACCCATTCCCCATCAGCCAGCCTAAACATTTCTAGTTTGACTTGCTGGAGCCAAGGTGGGCAATAAAGACCTTTTCCTCCAAATACCAGGGTCCCAGGTCCTGACTGTGGATGGTTGCTTCTGATCAAGAAGGAAGAGCAGACACAGAGGTGAGTGGCCATTCTTCCAACTCCCCCCACTGGCTAAAGTGGCTCCCAGGGGATTTAAAGCAGGGGTCCCCAACCCCTGGGCCACAGACCAGTACCGGTCGGCGGCCTGTTAGGAACTGGGCCGCACAGCAGGAGGTGAGCAGTGGGCGGGCGAGTGAACCTTCACCTGCCGCTCCCCATCGCTCCCCATCGCTCGCATTACCGCCTGAACCATCCCCCCACGTATGGGAGAATTTAGAAAGCCTCTGCCTCTGCCCAGGGAAAGGCAGGCTCAGAAAAGACCTGAGAAAAGTCTAAGCATTCACCACAGACTGATAATTGGCACAGAGACGACAACAAACAATAAAAAAAAATCTGAGAAAGAGAATCTGATTTCCAGAGCTACCACACTACAGTAGTCCCCCTCCTTATCCATGGTCTGGCTCTGCACAGTTTGTTAACAGCTGTCAACTGCAGCCCGAAAACACCAAATGGAAAATTCCAGAAATAAGCAATTCATAACTTTTACACTGCACACCGTTCTGAATAGTGTGATAAAATCTCACACCATCCCACTCCAACCTGCCCGGGATTCCCAACCAAAAACATCTTCTGCTCCCAACATCTATCCATCAACATCATGTTCAGTGATCCAGGATCACCCAAAGCAGATGATCCTTCTTCTGACACAGTGTCAGAAGGTCAATAGTAGCCTAATGCTATGTCACACTGCCTATGTCATTCACCTCATTTCATTTCATTACATAGGCATTTTATCATCTCACATCATCATCATGAATACAGTATAATAAGATATTTTGTGAGATAAACCACATTCACATAATGTTTATTACACTATATTATTATAATTCCATTTTATTATTATTGTCAATATTTTATTGGGACTAATTTATAAATTAAACTTTATCACAGGTGTGTATATAAAGGAAAAAACATAGTATATATAAGAGTTCAGTACTATCCCCAGGTTCAGTCATCCACTGGGGGTCTTGGAACGTATCCCCTGCACATAAGGGGGGATGACTATGTAAGATACACATATCCAGTTTTCAACAAAAAAATATCACAAGGCATACAGAGAAACAGGAGGTATATCTGAGGAACTCAGACCTGCTAGACAAAGACTTTAAAATAACTGTCAAATATGCTCAAAGAGCTAAAGGAAGGTTCTGAACATGTTGGCAGATCAAGAGAGAAAATGAAGAAGATTCTTCAGAGCAGAAAAAAACTGGGGAATATGTATCCATTAATGATTAATTTAAAAAGGAATGCTCTCTTTGGTCGCACTTTACAAAAAAACAAAACCATAAACATCTTGAATATCAATAGGGAAAAGCCCCAGAAGAGCTACAGGTAGATTTAGCAAAGCTGTAAGTTATCAGAACCACTCTATAGGGAGAGACACCTAAGGACTCCAACCTGAAATAATCTCTTAGAACTTGTGAAAAAAAATAAAAGAAAAACCTCATGCAAAATGAAGACTGGAAGCCCTGAAGAGAGAGCTCTCAAGCACATACCAACTTACTCTACGTTCCTCAGCAGGAAGAAAGACTTCTCCCTCGCCAACAACAGCCCGGCCAATGAGAAACCACTGCAACTCAAGCCAATGAGAAGCCACCACAACCCCGAATTCTCATTCTCCTCCAATGAACTTTCACTCAAAACAGCCCCTCCTAACTTCCTCCTTTCCTCTGTAAAAAGAACACTCCTCACCTTCCTTCTCCAGACATGCCTATAAGTTTCACCATAGTTTGCATGTCCCAGATTGCAATTTCTCTGTTATTCCCAAACAAACTCAATTTTGCTGGCCCCTGGGGTAGCCTTTAACTCTATGTTCATTAATGTGTTGAATAGGGATCTTTCCCTTCTAGTTAAAAGGACCAGGATGGAATGGGAAATTATTTCCACTCCAGATTTATTTAATTCAGCAAATCAGCTCACCTGCACCACAGATGATTCAACTAAAAGGAAGACCACTAACTAAAATCCTCAATTTTCAACTCCACCAAGTGGAGGCCCTTAAATGAAACACAAACCCTCCTGGTCTTTGCCATTACTGCAAAAAGCCAGGACATTGAAGGAAAGACTGTCACAAGCTTAAGTGCGCCAGGCACCTTCAATCCTCTAACCAGCTTCCCCAATTCCCAGGGAATTGCAGGGGTTTTCCCCAATCCTTCCCCTCAGTCAACTTAGAGAAACCACTCTCCAGCTTGGGAATGAGTCCCTCCATCCTCACTGACACCAGAGCTACAGTCTTGGGGCTCAACCTCACTGTTACTCAATAGCCCCTGACTCAGAGAATTAAAATGGTTCAGTGGGGGGGGGGGGTCTCAAAATAAACCTCCCCAGGTTCCTGTCTGTTAACCTATCCCCTTTGGTTTAGGCTCACTAAGAGACAGCTACCCTTTTCTCTTTAGTTCCTCTATCCCTGTTCATTTATTGGTCCAAGATTCCTTAGAAAAATGTCATGCTGGCATTTCTACCAAAAGGGGACGATAAATCTAGAATTTGATAGCAGCAACCAAAATAGCCAACTGGATGAATCAAATGATCTAGCTTTTAATACATTAAAGAAAGCTTGATAAATCTCCCTACTATTGATCAACTTCCCTTTTTCCTCTTCATATGAGAGAAGAAGAGAAGCACTTAGAGTACTTACCCAAAAGCATGGGGATCACCATCACCCCATAGGGTACTAGAGTTGGCAGCTAGACCCTGGGCACGAGGATACCCCTTTGGTCTTAGAGTCATTCCTGCTACTGTCCTTTTAGTTAAGGCCACCAAAAAAATAATCATGGGATCCTCTCTAATCATCTCTGTACCCCAAAGAGAAGCCCCACCTGTTCAACATATAATCCTGGGAAACCTGTCCGCCCTGCCCCCAAACATTTTAAATTGCCCAATGGACCATCAGAGTTGGAAAATGGACTTTACTCAGCTACCTCACCCCATGGATACAAATATGTCTTGGTAATGATTTGTATGTTTTCCCACTGGACTGAAGCTTTCCCACATAGACAAACTATTGCCTCTTCAGTAGCTAAAACTTACTGGAAAAAGTCATCCCTACCTGATGAACCCCTCTTGAGCTCCACAGCAACAAAGGGACCCGTTTTACTGGTCAAATATTACAGCAAGTATGTGTTGTTTGGCCAAATCTTCAGTACTTTCACTCTACACATCATCACCAGGCTTCAGGACTAATCAAATGAACTAAGTGTCATCAAAACTCAATGGGGGGGGGGCGGGGCTTTGCTGGTGGTGCCGTGGTTAAGAATCCGCCTGCCAATGCAGGGGACACGGGTTTGAGCCCTGGTCCGGGAAGATCCCACATGCTGAGGAGCAACTGAGCCCATGCGCCACAACTACTGAGCCTGCGCTCTAGAGCCCACGAGCAACAACTACTGAACCCACGTGCCACAACTACTGAAGCCCACGTGCCTAGAGCCTGTGCTCCTCAACAAGAGAAGCCACTGCAATGAGAAGCCCGTGCATGGCAACAAAGAGTAGCCCCCGCTCACTGCAACTACAGACGGCCCATCTGCAGCAACGAAGATCCAACGCAGCCAAAAATAAGTAAGTAAACTAATGAATTAATTAATTTAAAAAAAAACTAGAGTTTAAAAAAAAAACTCAATGCGGTGGGGGCGGCAGAGTCAAGATGGCAGAGTAGGAGGACACGGAGTTCGCATCTCCTCACAAGTACAACAAGAATGCATCAAGGGGCTTCCCTAGTGGCACAGTAGTTAAGAATCCTCCTGCCAATGCAGGGGACATGGGTTTGAGCCCTAGTCCGGGAAGATCCCACATGCCACGGAGTAACTAAGCCCATCTGCCACAACTACTGAGCCTGCGCTCTAGAGCCCATGGGCCACAATTACTAAGCCCACGTGCCACAACTACTGAAGCCCGTGCCTAGAGCCGGTGTCTGGCAACAAGAGAAGCCACTGCAATAAGAAGCCCATGCACCGCAACTAAAGTAGCCCCCACTCGCAGCAACTAAAAGAAAGCCTGTGTGCAGCAACGAGGACCCAATGCAGCCAAAAATAAACAAACAAACAAATAAATAAATAAATTTATTTATTTTTTAAAAAAAGAATGCGTTGAAGTAATCCTTGCAGAACACCTACTGGGTGCTAGTGGGGGACCTTGGACACCTAAGGGGATGGGAGGAATCACTGCACAACCAGACTGGGGGTCAGGCCGGAGTTCCTATGGTGGGAGCACTGAGTCTAAGACGCTAGACTAACAGAGAACCTTAGGCCCCAGAGAATATTAATCAGTGTGAGCTCTCCTGGAGGTCCTCATCTCAGCACCAAGACCCGGCTCCACCAAACTGCATGCAAACTCCAGTGCTGGATGTCTCAAGCCAAACAACCAGCAAGACAAGAACACAGGCCCACCCATCAAAAAAAATGAGATGACAAAAAAATATGTAACAGATGAAGGAACAAGGTAAAAACCTACAAAACAAAAAAAAAATGAAGAGGAAATAGGCAACCTACCTCAAAAAGAATTCAGAGTAATGATACTAAATATGATCCAAAATCTCAGAAATAGAATGGAGGCATGGATTCGGAAAATACAAGAGATGTCTAACAAAGACCTACAAGAACTAAAGAACAAACAGTGATGAACAACACAATAACTGAAATGAAAAATACACTAGAAGGAATCAATAGCAGAATAACTGAGACAGAAGAACAAATAAGTAAGCTGGAAGATAGAATGCTGGAAATAACTGCCAAGGAGCAAAATAAAGAAAAAAGAATGAAAAGAATCGAGGACAGTCTCAGAGACCTTTGGGACAATATTAAAGCACCAACATTCAAATTATAGGGGTCCCAGAAGAAGAATAGAAAGAGAAAGGGTCTGAAAAAATATTTGAAGAGATTAGAGACAAAAACTTCCCTAACATGGGAAAGGAAATAGCCACCCAAGTCCAGGAAGCACAGAGAGTCCCATACAGGATAAACCCAAGGAGAAACATGCCAAGACACATATTAATCAAACTAACAAAAATTAAATTCAAAGAAAAAATATTAAAAGCAGCAAGGGAAAAGCAAAAAACAACATATGAGGGAAACCCCATAAGGTTATCAGCTGATTTTTCAGCAGAAGCTCTGCAGGCCAGAAGGGAGTGGCAGGATACATTTAAAATGACAGGGGAAAACCTACAACCAAGATTACTCTATGCAGCAAGGATCTCATTCAGATTTGACAGAGAAATCAAAAGCTTTACAGACAAGCAAAAGCTAAGAGAATTCAGCACCACCAAAGAGCGTTACAAAAAATGCTGAAGGAACTACTCTAAGCGGGAAACACAAGAGAAGAAAGACCCACAAAAACAAACCCAAATCAATTAAGAAAATGGTAACAGGAACATACATATCGATAATCACCTTGAATGTAAATGGATTAAATGCTCCAACCAAAAGACACAGACTGGCCAAACAGATACAAAAACAAGACCCGTATATATGCTGTCTACAAGAGGCCCACTTGAGACCTAGGGACACATACAGACTGAAAGTGAGGGGATGGAAAAAGATATTCCATGTAAATGGAAATCAAAAGAAAGCTGGAGTAGCAATACTCATATCAAACAAAATAGACTTTAAAATAAAGACTGTTACAAGAGAAAAGAAAGGACACTACATAATGATCAAGGGATCAATCCAAGAAGAAAACATAACAATTATAAATATTTATGCACCCAACATAGGAGCACCTCAATACATAAGACAAATGTTAACAGCCATAAAAGGGGAAATCAACAGTAACACAATAATAGTGGGGGACTTTAACACCCCACTTACACCAATAGACAGACCATGCAGACAGAAAATAAATAAATACAAGCTTTAAAAGACACAACAGACCAGACAGACTTAACTGATATTTGCAGGACATTCCACCTGAAAGCAGAAGAATACACATTCTTCTCAAGTGCACATGGAATGCTCTCTAGAATAGCTCACATCTTGGGTCACAAATCAAGCCTTGAAAAATTTAAGAAAATTGAGATTGTATCAAGCAGCCTTTCTAACCACACCGCTATGAGATTAGAAATCTATTACAGAAAAAAAACTGTAAAAAACACAAACACATGGAGGCTAAACAGTACGCTGCTGAATAACCCAGAGATCACTGAAAAAAATCAAAGAAAAAATTTTAAAAAACCCACAAACAAATGACAACGAAAACATGACGATCCAAAACCTATGGGACGCATGGGCTTCCCTGGTGACACAGTGGTTAAGAATCTGCCTGCCAATGCAGGGGACACGAGTTCGAGCCCTGGCCCGGGAAGATCCCACATGCCGCAGAGCAACTAAGCCTGTGCGCCACAGCTACTGAGCCTACACTCATAAGCTTGTGTGCCACAACTACTGAGCCCGTGTGCCACAACTACTGAGCCCGTGTGCCACAACTACTGAAGCCCGTGCACCTGGAGCCCGTGCCCCGCACAAGAGAGGCCACTGCAATGAGAAGCCCGCACACCACAACAAAGAATAGCCCCCTTGCTTGCCGCAACCAGAGAAAGCCCGTGCACAACAACAAAGACCCAGTGCAGCCAAAAAAAAAAAACCTATGGGACACAGCAAAAGCGGTTCTAAGAGGGAGTTTTACAGGAATACAATCCTACCTCAAGAAACAAGAAAAATCTCAAATAAACAATCTAACCTTACAACTAAAGCAACTAGAAAAATAAGAACAAAGAAAACCTGAAGTTAGTAGAAGGAAAGAAATCATAAAGATCAGAACAGAAATGAATAAAATAGAAATGAAGAAAACAATAGCAAAGACCAATAAAACTAAAAGTTGGTTCTTTGAGAAGATAAACAAAATTGATAAACCTTTAGCCAGACTCATCAAGAGAAAAAGGTAGAGGATTCAAATCAATAAAGTTAGAAATGAAAGAGGAGAAATTACAAGTGACACTGCAGAAATACAAAGGATCATGAGAGACTACCACAAGCAACTATATGCCAATAAAATGGACAACCTAGAAGAAATGGACAAATTCTTGGAAAGGTACAACTTTCCAAGACTGAACCAGGAAGAATTAGAAAATATAAACAAACCAATCACAAGTAATGAAATTCAAACTGTGATAAAAAAATCTTTCAACAAACAGAAGTTCAGGACCAGATGGTTTCACAGGCAAATTCTATCAAACATTTAGAGAAGAGTTAACACCTATCCTTCTCAAACTCCTCCAAAAAATTGCAGAGGGAGGAACACTCCCAAACACATTCTACAAGGCCACCATCACCCTGATACCAAAACCAGACAAAGATATCACAAAAAAAGAAAATTACAGACCAATATCACTGATGAATATAGACACAAAAATCCTCAAGATACTACTAGCATACAGAATCCAACAACACATTAAAAAGATCACACACCATAATCAAGTGGGATTTATCCCAGGGTTGCAAGGATTCTTCAGTATACACAACACAATCAATGTGATACACCATATTAACAAATTAAAGAATAAAAACC
Source organism: Balaenoptera acutorostrata (assembly GCF_949987535.1). Taxonomy (NCBI): domain Eukaryota; kingdom Metazoa; phylum Chordata; class Mammalia; order Artiodactyla; family Balaenopteridae; genus Balaenoptera; species Balaenoptera acutorostrata. Next base: position 103,319,026 of record NC_080069.1, on the reverse strand, counting down.
ATACGATCATCTCAATAGATGCAGAAAAAGCTTTTGACAAAATGCAACACCCATTTATGATAAAAACTCTCCAGAAAGTGGGCACAGAGGGAACCTACCTCAACATAATAAAGGCCATATACGACAAACCCACAGCAAACATCATTCTTTTTTTTTTTTTTTTTTTTTTTTTGGCTGTGTTGGGTCTTCGGTTCGTGCGAGGGCTTTCTCCAGTTGCGGCAAGCGGGGGCCACTCTTCATCGCGGTGCGCGGGCCTCTCTCTATCGCGGCCCCTCCCGTTGCGGGGCACAGGCTCCAGACACGCAGGCTCAGCAATTGTGGCTCACGGGCCCAGCTGCTCCGCGGCACGTGGGATCTTCCCAGACCAGGGCTCGAACCCGTGTCCCCTGCATTAGCAGGCAGACTCTCAACCACTGCGCCACCAGGGAAGCCCAAACATCATTCTTTTTTTTTTTTTTTTTTTTTTAAAGGATTTTCTTATTTATTTATTTATTTATTTATTTATTTTTGGCTGTGTTGGGTCTTCGGTTCGTGCGAGGGCTTTCTCCAGTTGCGGCAAGCGGGGGCCACTCTTCATCGCGGTGCGGGGACCGCCCTTCATCGCGGTGCGCGGGCCTTTCTCTATCGCGGCCCCTCCCGTCGCGGGGCACAGGCTCCAGACGCGCAGGCTCAGCAATTGTGGCTCACGGGCCCAGCTGCTCCGTGGCATGTGGGATCTTCCCAGACCAGGGCTCGAACCCGTGTCCCCTGCATTAGCAGGCAGATTCTCAACCACTGCGCCACCAGGGAAGCCCCCCAAACATCATTCTTAATGGTGAAAAACTGAAAGCATTTCCTCCAAGGTCAGGAACAAGACAGGGGTGTCCACTCTTGCCACTATTATTCAATATAGTATTGGAAATCCTAGCCATGGCAATCAGAGAAGAAAGAGAAATAAAAGGAACACAAATTGGAAAAGAAGTAAAACTGTCACTGTTTGCAGATGACATAATACTATACACAGAAAAATCCTAAGATGCCACCAGAAAACTACTACAGCTAATCAGTGAATCTGGTGAAGTCACTGCATATAAAATTAATGCACAAAAATCTCTTGCATTCCTATACACTAACAACGAAAGATCAGAAAGAGAAATTAAGGAAACAATCCTATTTTCCATTGCAACAAAAAGAATAAAATACCTAGGAATAAACCTACCTAAGGAGGCAAAAGACCTGTATGCAGAAAACTTTAAGATATTGATGAAAGAAATAAAAGATGACACACACAGATGGAGAGATATACCATGTTCTTGGATTGGAAGAATCAATATTGTGAAAATGACTATACTACCAAAGCAATCTACAGACTTAATGTAATCCCTATCAAATTACCAATGGCATTTTTCACAGAATTAGAACAAAAGATTTTACAATTTGTATTGAAGAACAAAAAACCCCGAATAGCCAAAGCAATCTTGGGAAAGGAAAGTGGAGCTGGAAGAATGGAGGAAATCAGGCTCCCTGACTTCAGACTATACTACAAAGCTACAGTAATGAAGACAATATGGTACTGGCACAAAAACAGAAATGTAGATCAATGGAACAGGATAGAAAGCCCAGAGATAAACCCACGCACCTAGGGTCACCTAATCTATGACACAGGAGGCAAGAATATACAGTGGAGAAAAGACAGTCTCTTCAGTAAGTGGTGCTGGGAAAACTGGACAGCTACATGTAAAGGAATGAAATTAGAACACTCCCTAACACCATACACAAACATAAACTCAAAATGCATTAAAGATCTAAGTGTAAGACCGGACACTACAAAACTCTTAGAGGAAACATAGGAAAAACACTCTTTGACATAAATTACAGCAAGATCTTTTTTGACCCACCTCCTAGAGTAATGAAAATAAAATCAAAAATAAATAAATAGGACCTAATTAAACTTAAAAGCTTTTGCACAGCAAAGCAAACCATAAACAAGACGAAAAGAAAACTGCCAGAATGTGAGAAAATATTTGCAAATGAAGCAACTGACAAGGGATTAATCTCCAAAATATACCAATAGCTCATGCACCTCAATAACAAAAAAGAAAATCCAATCAAAAACATGGGCAGAAGACCTAAATAGCCTTTCAGCAAAGAAGACATACAGATGGCCAAGAGGCACATGAAAAAGATGTTCAATCTCACTAATTATTAGAGATATGCAAATTAAAACTACAATGAGGTATCACCTCACAGCGGTCAGAATGGCCATCATCAAAAAGCTACAAACAATAAATGCTAAACAGGGTGCAGAGAAAAGGGAACCCCCTTGCACTGTTGGTGGGAATGTAAATTGATACAGCCACTATGGAGAACAATATGAAGGTTCCTTAAAAAACTAAAAATAAAACTACCATATGACCCAGCAATCCCACTATGGGGCATATACCCTGAGAAAACCATAATTCAAAATGACACATGCACCCCAATGTTCAGTGCAGCACTATTTACAATAGCCAGGACATGGAAGTAACCTAAATGTCCATCGACAGATGAATGGATAAAGATGTGGTATATATACATAATGGAATATTACTCAACCATAAAAAGGAACAAAATTGGGTCATTTGTAGAGACGTGGATGGATCTAGAGTCTGTCATACAGAGTGAAGTAAGCCAGAAAGAGAAAAACAAGTATCGTATATTAACACATGTATGTGGAATCTAGAAAAATTGTACAGATGAACCTATTTGCAAAGCAGAAATAGAGACACAGACAGAGAACAAACGTATGGACACCAAGGGGGGAAAGGGGTGTGGGATGAATTGGGAGATTGGGATTGACATATACACACCATTAAGTGTAAAAGAGACAACTAATGAAAACCTGCTGTATAGCACAGCGAACTCTACTCAGTGCTCTTTGGTGACCTAAATGGGAAGGAAATCCAAAAAAGAGGGACTACATGGATACATATAGCTGATTCACTTCAATTTACAGCAGAAACACAACACTGTAAAGCAACTATACCCAATTTAAAAAAAAAAAAAAAACTCAATAATCAAAATTTGCGGAAATCCTCCAAATACTTTGGCCAAAAGCACTGCCTCTGGTCCTTCTGAATCTCAGGTCCAGTCACTTTGGAACTCATAAACTCTCACCCTTTGATCTAACTGCTGGGCACCCCATGCATCTAGCTCCTGGCCTCTTTCATGTACAACTAATGAAAAGAGATATACTACAATGTTGCATAGGTCTAATTACATCTATTAAAAATAACCATGCTTGGGCTTCCCTGGTGGTGCAGTGGTTGAGAATCCGCCTGCCAATGCAAGGGACACGGGTTCGAGCCCTGGTCTGGGAAGATCCCACATGCCACGGAGCAACTGGGCCCGTGAGCCACAACTACTGAGCCTGTGCGTCTGGAGCCTGTGCTCCGCAATAAGAGAGGCCGCGATAGTGAGAGGCCCGCGCACCGCGATGAAGAGTGGCCCCCGCTCGCCGCAACTAGAGAAAGCCCTTGCACAGAAACGAAGACCCAACACAACCAAAAATAAATAAATAAATAAACAAATTTATTAAAAAAAAAATAATCATGCTTTAATAGAGCAATCCTCTTAAAGATGAAGACGTCAAACGCCACACTTTGCAGCCTGGAGATTTCTTTATTGGAAAAGACATCTCCACAAAACACTTTATTCAACCATGCTGGAAAGGCCTTTATCAAGTGTAACTGACCAATCCTTGCACCACCAAACTCCAAGGAGTTGACTACTCCTGGATCCACGTGTCTCATCTAAAGCCTCAAACCCTTATGGGACCTGCACACCAACTGGTGACCTCACCCTGAAGATTTCCAAGAACTGAAGCAGACGACAGCCAAAGGAGACAGCTTTCCCAAAATGATGAGACCAGGCCTGTATACCCTTTTCTTGCTCTTCTTATTTCCCCCCTCTTTCTTGGAAAGGCAACGCTCTTGTCCACATCTCCCAATCCATTGCAAAAGGTGAAAACCTTTCTGACTGTTGGATCTGTCACCAGAAACTCCAGTCTGCTCACGATGACTGAGACCCCTTGGTCTTATCTGTAACCAGTTTCTCTTTAATCCCAAGTGTCACTGCCAATTATATCTACAAGCCTACGGATGTTACCTACTGGGTTAGGCTGTAAGAACTGGATGTTCCCATACCTGTTTCAATCTTTCTCAAGCCACAACCATACTAGCTCAACCTTGCTCTTTTTATAAAATACATACCTTTTAATCCTTTTTTTTTTTTTTTAATAAATCAAGTTTTTTTTTTTAAATTAATTAATTTATTTATTTTGGCTGTGTTGGGTCTTCGTTTCTGTGCGAGGGCTTTCTCTAATTGCGGCAAGTGGGGGCCACTCTTCATCGCGGCGCGCGGGCCTCTCACTGTCGCGGCCTCTCTTGTTGCAGAGCACAGGCTCCAGACGCGCAGGCTCAGTAGTTGTGGCTCACGGGCCTAGTTGCTCCGTGGCATGTGGGATCTTCCCAGACCAGGGCTCGAACCCGTGTCCCCTGCATTGGCAGGCAGATTCTCAACCACTGCGCCACCAGGGAAGCCCAATCCTTTTTTTAAATTTTATTTATTTTGGCTGTGCTGGGTCTTTGCTGCGGCACGTGGGCTCTTCGTTGCAGTGCACGGGCTTAGTTGCAGTAGTATGTGGGACCAGGGATAGAACCCGGGCCCCCCACATTGGGAGCATGGAGTCTTAACCACTGGATCACCAGGGAAGTCCCCCTTTTTATCCTTTAAATGCAGCTTTTATGTGGATGCAAGGTTGCTCTAAGGCAGGCATATCTATAGACTTTAATATGATTCAAGAAAAAGCAAAGTCATGTGACAACTTAAAGCAGAGAAAGTTGAAAGATGGAAAGATGGAGAGTTTAATGCCTGCAAAGGATGGTTTGATAATTTTAGAAAGAGGTTTGGCCTAAAACAATGTCAAGATAACAGGAAAAACAGCTTCTTCCGACCAAGAGGCAGCAGACTTCCCCAGATGCCACTAAGAAAATTGCTGAGAAAGAATATCTGCCTAAACAGGTTTTTAATGCAGATGTTTAAGTGCCCTATCATGGAAAAAAATGACAAAGGACATTTATTAGTAACAACGAGAAGGAAGCACCAGGATTTAAGGCAGGAAGGGACAGGCTAACTCTACTGTTCTGTGCAAATGCAGTGGAGTTTATGATCAGGGCTGCCCTCAACTATGAAGCTGCTAACATGGAACCTTGAAGGGAAAAGATAAACACCAGCCGGGACGAGAACACTTTCTGCACTGGTTCCATCAGTGCTTTGTCCCTGAAGTCAGGAAGTAACTTGCCAACAAGGGGCAGCCTTTTAAAGTTCTTTTGATATTGGACAATGTCCCTGGCCACCCAGAACCCCGTGAGTTCAACCATGAAGGAGTCAAAGTGATCTACTTGCCCCCAACACAACATCTGTAATTCAGCCCCTGGAGCAGGGGGTCATAGGACCTTTAAGGCTCATTCCACATGGTACTCTACAGAAAGGACTGTCAGTGCTATGAAGAGAACCTAGACAGAGAGGACACCATTACAGTCTGAAAGGATTACATCATTAAAGACACCATCGTTGTTAAAAGAAAAAGCCATGAAAGCCATCAAGCCTGAAACAATAAATTCCTGCTGGAGAAAACTGGGTCCAGATGTGCATGACTCCACAGAACTTACAACAGAGCCAACCAAGGAAATGATTAAAGAGATTGCGGATATGGCAAAAAAGTGTGTGTGTTGGGGCGGGGGGGGGGTTGAAAGGTTTCAAAACAGGATCCTGGAGAAATTTAAGAGCTAACAGAATGAACAGAAGATGACTTGATGGAGATGGGTGCTTCTGATGGATGTAGGTACAGTGAATTGAAACCTTCTGGAAAGGATTCACCATTCTAGATGCCACTAAGAACATTCATGATTCATGGGACAAGGTCAAAATACCAACATGAACAAGAGTTTGGAAGAAGTTGATTTCAACCCTCATGGGTGACTTTGAGGGGTTCAAGACTTGAGTGGAGGAAGTAACTGCAGATGTGGTGGAAATAGCAAGAGAACTAGAATTACAAGTGGAGCTTAAAGATATGACTCAATTGCTGCAATTTCATAATAAAATTTTTAAGGAATGAGGAATGCTTCTTATGGATGAGCAAAGAAAGTGGTTTCTTGAGATGGAATCTACTCCTGGTGAAGAACGCTGAAATGACAACAAAGGATTTAGAATATTACATATATACACTTACTTGGCTAAAGCAACAGCAGGGTTTGAAAGGACTTACTCCAATTTTTTATTTATTTATTTATTTATTAATTATGGTCTGTGTTGGGTCTTTGTTGCTGTGCACGGGCTTACTCTAGTTGTGGCAAGCGGGGGCTACTCTTCGTTGTGGTGCGCGGGCTTCTCATTGCGGTGGCTTCCCTTGTTGCGGAGCACGGACTCTAGGCAAGCGGGCTCAGTAGTTGTGGCACACGGACTCTAGAGCACAAGCTCAGTAGTTGTGGCGCACGGGCTTAGTTGCTCCGTGGCATGTGGGATCCTCCCAGACCAGGGCTCGAACCTGCGTCCCCTGCATTGCCAGGTGGATTCTTAACCTCTGTGCCACCAGGGAAGTCCCTCCAATTTTGAAAGAAGTTCTGGTGTGAGTAAAATGTTATCAAACAGCACTGAGAGCTACTGAGAAATTGTTCATGAAAAGAAGAGCCAACCCATAAGGCAAACTTCAATGTTGTCTTATTTTAAGAAATTGCCCCAGCCACCCCAACTCAGAAACCACCATCCTGATCAGTCAGCAGCCATCAATGAGGCAAGACCCTCCACCAGCAAAAGGACTGCGACTTGCTAAAGGCTCAGATGCATTTTTTTTTTAGCAATAAAGTATTTTTAAATTAAGGTATGCACATCGATTTTTTAGACATAATGGTATTGCACAATTAACAGACTACAGTAGAGTGTGAACATAACTTTTATATGCACTGGGAAACAAAAAAATTCGTGCTATCCAATTTAGGCAACATTTGTTTTACTGCAGCGGTCTGGAAGTAAACCCACAATATATACAAGATATGCCTGTAAACACAAAGATGCACAAATCTAGACAAATTATAATCAAATTGTCAAAATCCAAAGACAAAGAACCTTGAAAGCAACAAGAGGAAGTAACTCATCGTATAAAAGGGATCCTCAATGAAACTATCTTACTTCTTCTCAGAGACCTTGGAGACCAGAAGTCTGTGGGTTGATATATTCAAAGTGCATAAAGAAAAAAACTGTTGGTTGAGGATTCTATATCTAGCAAATCTGTTTATCATAATAAAGTTCATTAATGAAAAGATCACAGCTAACATCATACTCAACAGTGAAAAACTGAAACCTTTTCCTCCAATATCAAGAATAAGACAAGGATACCCACTTTAGTCACTTCTATTCAACACAGTACTTGGGTCCTAGCCAGAGCAATCACACAAGATAAAGAATTAAAAGCCATCCAGCTTAGGAAGAAAGAAGTAATATTATCTCTTTTCACAGATGACTTGATCTTATGTGTTGAAAACCCTAAACATTACACACACACATACACACACACACAAAAACTGCTGAATAAGCAAATACAGCAAAGTTACAGAATATAAAATCAAAATTCAAAAATCAGTTGCATTTCTATACACTAACAGTCAACAATCCAGAAAGGAACTTAAGAAAACAATTCTATTTACACTATCATCAAAAAGAATAAATTACTTAGAAATAAACTTAACCAAAGAAGTAAAAGATTTGTACACTGGAAACTACAGAACACTGCTGAAAGTTGACACAAATGAATGGAAAGACAGCCCATGTTTATGGACTTGAAGACTTAATATTGCTAAAATATTTATACTACCCCAAGTGGTCTTTCGCAGAAACACAAGAAACCATCCCCAAATTCATATGGAATCTTAAAGGACCCCAAAGAGCCAAAACAATCTCAAGAAAGAAGAAAAACTCTGGAGGCCTCACATGTCCTGATTTCAAAACATACTACAAAGCTACAGTAATTAAAACAGCATGGTACTGGCATAAAGACATATAGACCAATGGAATAGAGAACACAGAAACACATCAGTGCATATGGGCAAATGATTTTCAACAAGGGTACAAAGACTACACAATGTGGAAAGGATAATATCCTCAACAAACAGTGCTTGGAAAACCTGATACCCACAGACAAAAGAATGAAGATGGACCCTTATACCACACACAAAAATTAACTCAAAATGGATTAAAGGCCTAAATATTAAGACCTGAAGTGATAAAACTCTTGAAAGAAAATATAGGAGGAAAACTTCATGATACAGGATATGGCAATGATTTCTTGTCTATGACACCAAAACCACAAGCAAAACAAAGCAAACACAGGCAAATAGGACTACATCAAACACAAAAACTTCTACATAGCAAAGAAAACAATCAAAGCAGTGAAAAGGAATGGAATAAGAAATGAAATTTTTCCTTAAAAAAAGAGGCAAAGGACTTGAACAGACATGTCTCTAAAGAAGGCATAGAAACGTCTAATGAGTACATGAAAAGATGTTCAACATCACTAATCATCGGGGGATGCAAATCAAAACCACAAGATATCATCTCATACCCGTTAGGATGGCCACTATCAAAACACAGAAAAAAGTTAAGTGTTGCAAGGACGTGGAGAAACAGAAACCCTTTGAGCACTGCTGGTAGGAATGTGAAATGGGTGCAGCTGCAGTGGAAAACAGCATGGAAGTTCCTTAAAAAATTAAAAATAGAATTATCATGATTTAGCAATCTTGCTTCTGGGTATACAGAAAACTGAAAATAGACCTTGAAGATATATTTGCACACCCATGTTCACTGCAGCATTTTTCACAATAGCCAAGAGATAGAAGCAACCTAAACGTGTATTGGTGGATGAATGGATAAAGAAAATGTGGTATCTATATACAATGGAACATTATTCATCCTTAAAAAAGAAGGAAATCCTGTTGTACGCCATGACATGGATGAACCTTGAGGGCATCCAGCAATTCCACTTCTAGGTATGTATCTCAAAGAACTGAACACAGGGACTCAAACAGTATTTGCACACCACTGTTCATAGCAGTGTTATTAACAAGAGCCAAAATAATGGCAATAACCTAAACGTCCATTGAAAAATGAATGCACAAACAAATCATGTGGTATATACTTACAACAGAATATTACTCAGTGTTAAAATAATGAAAAAAAATGAAATTCTGATGCATGATACAACATGAACCTTAAAAACATCATGCTAAGTGAAACAAGCCAGACACAAAAGGACAAGTACTGAATGATTCCATTTATACGAAGTACCTAAAATAGTCAAAATCATAGACATATGAAAAAAAAAGTCAAATAGTGGTTACCAGGGGCTTGAGGGAGGAGAGAATGGGGAGCTAATGGTTAACTACTAAGTTTCAATTAGGGATGATGGAAAAGTTCTGGACGGACTTCCCTGGCGGTCCAGTGGTTAAGACTCCATTCTTCCACTGCAGGGGACATGAGTTTGATCCCTGGTCAGGGAACTAAGATCCTGCATGCCACGTGGTGTGGCCAAAAAAAAAAGTTCTGGAGATGAACAGTGGGGATGATTGCACAACAATGTGAATGTACTTAATGCCACTGAAGTGTACACCCAAACAGAATTAAAATGGTCAATTTTATGTTATGTATATTCTACCACATTAAAAAAGAACTCTAGTGACTTCCCTGGTGGCACAGTGGTTAAGAATCCACCCGTCAACGCAGGGGACACAGGTTCGAGCCCTGGTCTGGGAAGATCCCACATGCTGCGGAGCAACTAAGCCCGTGTGCCACAACTACTGAGCCTGCGCTCTAGAGCCTGCAAGCCACAACTACTGAAGCCCGCGCACCTAGAGCCCGTGCTCTGCAGCAAGACAAGCCACCACAATGAGAAGCCCGCGCACCACAACGAAGAGTAGCCCCCGCTCGCCTCAACTAGAGAACGCCCACGCGCAGCAACAAAGACCCAGTGCAGCCAAAAATAAATAAAAAATAAATAAATTTTAAAAGGAACTCTAAAATAAGTAAATAAAAGTGAATTAACTGACAGGAAAAGCCTTGTCTTGTCCTGAGACAGAAAAGAAATTTCTTCAATATAAACTCATTAAGAGGAAACATTTTTAAATGCAAGTTCTTCATTTTGAAGTAAAATGTGTCATAGATAAAGAGCATAAAGTATAACAGGTTAATAAAAGCAATTCTATAAGGAGTCCAAAGAAGTTTAAAACCTTTTGATAATCTAACCCCAAAAATGAATTTAAATATTTAGATAACAGGCCAGACTAAATATCCTTTAGGCAATTTTATGTAAGCAGTTACTGAAACCAAACTTTTGATGAATATTGTACAGCAGGATTTGAGGTTGTCTTCTGTGCCTAGTACATGGTATTTAGAAAGTTCATACTGGATAAAGGACTTATAGGTAGAATAAAAAGAACTGCAAGTTAATAATATAAATAACGTGTGGACAACACATTTCACCAAAGGAGGTACATCAACAGCTAAAGAACACATGAAAAGATTCTCAATATCATTAACCACAAAGAGATACCACTTCAATCACTAGGTTGGCTATAATAAAAAATACAAACAATAACAAGGGTTGGTGAGGATGTAACTTCATCAGGAACCGTCATACACTCAAGTTCAGAATGTAAAATGACATAGTCACTTTGGAAAACAACTTGGCAACTTCTTAAAAAGTTGAACTAAAATTCACCATATAACCCAGCAACTCCGCTCAGGCATCTAAGAAAAATGAAAACATTATGTCCACACGAAGACTTGCACGCTAATGTTCAAAGCAGCATTATTTTTCACAGCCAGAAAATGTTAACAACCCAAATGTCCTTCAACTGGTGAATGGACAAAATATGGAACATCCATACAATCAGATAATATTTGACAATAAAAAGGATTAAAGTACCAATATGCTACCTCACAGATGAATTCAGAAAACCACACGGATGAACTCAGAAACAAGTTAATGAAAAACTAAAGACGACCACATATGATTACCTTTAAATAAAATGTCCAGAAAAAGCAACTCTAAGGAGACAGAGAGTAGAATGATTAGTGGTTGCCTAGGATCAGGGTGGGGATGGGATTACTCTAAATGGGTGTGAGGGATATTATCATGATGATAAAATGTTCTAAAATCAGATTGTGGCACCAACTGTACAACTCAGTGAATTGGCTAAAACTCACTGAATTATACATTTGAATGACTTTTACAATATATAATTTATACCTCAATAACACAGTAAAGAAAAAGGGGGTGGGGGTTATGTTCTGGATTCCCAACTGCTATTTATATAAAACTTCCTCTTATGAATGCTGGGGAATGTAAGAAGTAAACATCCTGGAACAAGACTCTTCTCAAGATTTTTACGTATTTAATTCTTAGATTATATCTTTCCAGAAAAAAAACCAAGGTTTCTATCCTTTCAGAAAAAAACTTAAGCCGGGGTGAATAATTCTGATAAGCCATATTCCTTTCATGACTAGAATGTCTCCAGCTGGTCCACTTAGCAATAACTACATAGACTAATTTATCCCACAGCAACACTTGAACTACTGTGGGGTGGTGCACAAGGAAGAAACCAAAAACATCATCCAGAAGTAGCACTGCAAACTAAACCCATTAAATCACAGCAAATATTGCTGAATCTCATGAGCATTAAGCATCTCTTCACTTCCGGAAGCCGAAAGTTTACCCGTTTTGTTCTCTTTCTATAGGAGCTGCCTCAAATTTCAACTTTAGGAACTCTGCACCACTGCTGAGTCAGTGGGGCTCCTCTAGAACCCTATGACCTGAGACCCAAACCTAACTGACCCAGGGTTTTCAGTTCCTTTTTCACAGTTAGAATTATTCAGACTCCACCACTGACATTCATAAGACATAACCCACTAATATCTGTATAGTCTATTCCTGTAAGGTCTAATTTCATAACAGAAAACTTAACTTAAAATTTATTCTGTATCATCTCTACATTCTTTTCTTGAATTTTACTATCAGTGGAGTCTCTTTAGATTTTAGGATACGTATTCTCCAGATGGTAGGGGATTGTAATGTCAGTTTCCTACGGTGGGCAAGTAAAGCTACATAAATAACTTTGCAAGTATGAGAATAGATTCCCCATCTAAAGGTAGCAGCGGCTACCCGAAACCAGCTGACTGCCCCACTGAAATATGGGCCCAGTACTGTCAGCCCTTATAATTTTTCAAAACAAGACTCTTTTTTGGGGGGTATGAAATTTCCTAATTTTTAAATGATGACAACTAATTACACACATACACACACACACACACACACACACACACAACCACCTTACCATACAGGCCAACTAAAACATGTAAAAGGGCCCAATCTTAGCTTGTGACCTTTGCCATACAGAACGTTTGCAATTAAATTACAAGAAGCTGTACTTAGTACAGACAAACTCTTTAAAAAATAGAATTCTATTTTGCAAAAGACAATCCATCCAAAATAGCCGTTTTCAGTACCCGTTTCCCCCCCAACCCCTCACCTATTTTCCTAGGACTGTTACTCTCATGGCTGAGATGGCCCAGGAGCATGCCATCGAGATTCCCAATCCCCACGGCCAAAGTCTAGAGGAAAAACAGGTTGGGGTGCTTTGTCCAACCAAAACACTCCCTGAAGGCAAACCTGTTTGAGCTCTACTGACTTGTTCCTGTGCACAGCATTTGAGCAATTCTGGCATCAAGTATTCAAAAAGCATACTGCATTGTCACTAAGCCAGAAGTTCAGTAGCTTAAATGAGTTATTTTCTACTAGGGAAACTTGAAAATGCCAAAGAATCAAAAATGTTTAACTTATTCCCACAGCTTCAGAAAGTACCAGAGGTACCAAGGAAAGAAACCTCAGAAATCATTAGTCCCACCCCTTCACTTTACCAGTAAAGAAACTAAAATTCAGAAAGGTCAAATGATTTATCCAAGGTTATATAGGAAGTTGGTCAGCAAACTGGGACAGAACCCAGATTACCTGACTACAGTCAGGTCCTCTTTCTATAAAACTACATGGTAGTGAAAGCGGAAGCTAGGAGAGAAGGCAATCTGAAGAGAAGAGGTTCGTAAGATGGGCCCTGTGCACCCCTCTCCTGCTTTTTAAATTCACATTTGGCTTTTCAGAATCATTTCACATCTCATACTACTACTTTCTTCTCTTTTCACGTGACTTTACCAACCCGAATCACTATCTACTGAAAGTTGACATCCTTGCAAAGAAGAGGGGTGAATGACAAAAAGTATCTTTTTCCTAGCTGCCAACCCATCAAAGTTGCAGCTACTAATCAATGCTGCGGCAGTTTACACCCCAGGTTTTTAATGAGGGACTAATGTGACTAAATTTCCTACTAACCAATGTTGTGGTAGTTTACACCCCCAGTTTTTAATAAGGGACAATTGTGACTAAATTTCCTACTAATCAATGTTGTGGTAGTTTACACCCCAGGTTTTTGACAAGCGACAACTGTGACTAAATCCCACCCCCCACCTTACTATATTTCCAAGAATTACTCTGCAGAATGAAATCCCCGATGCCTGATGAGGCCAGAATTACTTTTGAACGTCTTCTCGCATTCGTTACATTCATATTCTCTCCTGCCGGTATGAATTTTCAGGTGTTCTACAAGGATTGAGCTTCGACTAAAGGTTGCTCCACAGTAGTTACATTCATAGGGTTTCTCTCCAGTATGAATTCGATGATGTTCGTTAAGAGATGAACTCTGACTGAAGGATTTTCCACAGTCCTTACATTTATAAGGCTTGACGCCCGTATGAATTCTCTGATGACGGCTAAGGAGCGAATGGGTAGGGAAGGCTTTCTCACACTGGGTACACTTGTAAGGTTTTTCTCCTGAATGAAGTCTCTGATGATAAATCACAGATGTAAAATGGCTAAAAGTCATCCCGCAATCATTACACAGATACGGCTTTTCTCCAGTATGAATCCTCTGATGTCGGGTAAGGCAAGAATTCTGTCTGAAGGCTTTCCCACACTCACCACACTTATAGGGTTTCTCTCCGGTATGAATTCTCTGATGTTTGGAAAGGGATGAGCTATGACTGAAGGATTTTCCACAGTTTTTACACGTGTAGGGTTTTTCTCCAGTATGAATTCGCTGATGCTGAATAAGAGATGAACTGTCACTGAAGGGCCTCCCACATTCTTTACATTTATAGGGTTTCTCTCCAGTGTGAACTCTCTGATGTTTAATGAGGTGGGCACTCAGGGTGAAAGATTTTCCACAATCATCACACTTGAAGGGCTTTTCTCCACTGTGGGTTCGGTGGTGTGGTGTGAGTGATGAGCTGTCACTGAAGGCTTTTCCACACTCATTGCACATGTAGGGTTTCTCCCCAGTGTGAATTCTCCTATGTTTGGTCAGTGAGGCGCTATAGCCAAAGGCTTTTCCACATTTGCTGCATTTATGGGTTTTTTCTCCAGTCTCAGTTCCCTCGTCTTTATCTACGGCTGCATCTTGATCTAAATCTTTCCAACATTTTTCGCATGTAGAGGAGTTTTTTCTCTTACTAAGGGATGAGTTTTGAGTAAAGGCTACCCCACAGCTACTGCACTTCTGGGACTTTTCCCCAAAATGGATTTTCTGATGTTTCTGATGTTCAGTCAGAGATGAAGAGTGACTTAAGGCTTTCCTGCCTTCATTACATTTTCGTGGCTTTTCTCCACTGTGTTCCTTGCGGTTCGGGACAAGGTCTGAATGAAAACTGAAGGGTTTCTTGCCTTCGTTATACCTCCGAGATTTCTTCCTTAAGTAGATTCTGAGATGTTTAATTAGGTCTGAAGGTGGTTTGAAGTTATTTCCAAAAGGGCTCTTTTCTGAGTCAAATTCCTCACCCTTATTGCCTCTCCCTTGAGTTTTCTTTTGTGTGATTGCTACTTGTGAATGTTCCCTATCACTACGACCCTCCTCTAGTCTGCCATAATGTTTCCAGGATTCTCCCATCAAGTCACAATCACCACTCATTAGATACCTTTCTATTATTTTATCTAAAGTCGATTCTTCCATAAGAACATCTTGATTTCCGCCAGATTCCTTCAATTCACCGCTAAGTTCACACTCTAAAAGAAATAACAAATACAATATTTCCTGTTTGCAATAAAGGAAGCTGCTGCATTTGGGACTAAAATAGGAATAGAGACAGTAGAGACTGTAAGAAACAGGGTGTGGACAATTCTCAGAGTGTCATAAACCAGGGAAGGGAAAAGTGACATGTGGGAACTGGGGAAACTTAGAGCTTAGGAAAAATACTGAGGAAGATGAAAGGTTTGAGCTTTATAGTTAGAGATGCAAGTTCTCACCCTCATTTCAAATTTCTGTAATAGGTTCAAACTTATTCCTCTTGCCATCCAATCTATTCTCCTTCCAGATAATAATGATAGTGCAAACGTTTATTGAATAATTACCAAATGCCAGGTCCCATACCAAGCACTTTACTTGTATTTCACTTAATTTTCACAATAATCCTATGAAGTAGGTCCTATTATTATCCTTGTTTTATGGATGTGACAACTAGGCACAAAGAGTGTAAACAGCTTTCCCAAGGTTACGTGTACTGTAAGTGGTAGAGCCAGATTTTTAACCCAGTCTGACACCAAAGCCCACACTTCTGACCCCTGTACCATACTGCCTCTCCTCAAAGCAGCCAAATAGCACTAAGTTTATAGACAATGTTAATCACATCACAGATATGCAATAACACCTATGCTAGACTTTCAAAGGTTACCACAATCTGGCCCTACCAATCTTATGAATACTCTAACCAGGCATCCATCCATTTATGGTCCCTACTACACGACAGCATCTTAATACTTCATACTGCCTAGAATTCAATCCCTATGCACCTTCACTATCACAAACACAGAAAATCTGATAGGGCCTAGGGTACAAGTCCCACAATCTCCAACACCACCCTCTCGAGATTTGTGCTCCTCTCAGAACCCTGAATTCTTTTATTAACCACATCATTCATCCTGGCTCTTAGTTATGAGATTCCAGTGTCACTTTCATAAGACTTTTTAACCAGATAACTATAAAATACAAAATCCTGGATGGCTCTCAAGACTTGACAGTCACCAACATGCCATCCAGACTAAGGAAGAACTGGAAGCTTAGGGGCCACATAAGCCCCAGCCATGACCGCATCAGCAAACACCAGAAGCATCTGGGAGGCCAGGGTAATGCTGGTGGCACATGTCACCAGAGGATCAATTTCGAAAAATATCACCCAGGGTTACTCTGGGAAAGTTGGTATGAGGCATTAC
Source organism: Balaenoptera acutorostrata (assembly GCF_949987535.1). Classification (NCBI taxonomy): domain Eukaryota; kingdom Metazoa; phylum Chordata; class Mammalia; order Artiodactyla; family Balaenopteridae; genus Balaenoptera; species Balaenoptera acutorostrata. The sequence continues at coordinate 103,302,648 of NC_080069.1, read as the reverse complement.
CACTTAGCAAGGAACTAGAGCTTCTGCCCCAATGTCAACCTGGATAAACTGTGGACCTTGGTCAGTGAGCAGATATGCTAAATGCTGCCAAAAACAAGACTGGAGCTGCTCCTATCACTAATGTGGAGCAATCGGGCTACTACAAAGTTCTGGGGAAGAGAGAGCGCCCAAAGCAGCCTGTCATCCTGAAGGCCAAATTCTTCATCAGAAGAGCTGAGAAGATTGGCAGGGAGGGGGGGTGGGCCTGTCCTGGCAGCATGAAGCTACATGGAGGGAGGTTCATTAAATGCTAACGAGCGCCTTTCAAAAAATAAAGAAATAAAATAAGACATAAAATCCCATTACCCAGAAGTTAACCATTATTTAAAATTCTGTGTATTTTCTTCTGGAAATTTTTCCGCACATTGTAGAATAGAAAATCTATGTATAATATGTACAGTTACTGTTTTTATTCATAATTCTTTCCCACCTCATTAGTTAATTCTTCATGATTTTAATCACATAATAATCCATCGTATCAATATATTACTATTTAGTTATTTCCTTATGGCATGTTTATCAAATGATTAATACTTCCTCAGAACTGAGTCATAAAAGTGGAATCACTGAACCAAAGGGTAGAAAAATTCTATCACCACATAATACATGATGAGAAGTATCTGACTACTCTTCTATGGTCAAATGCTTTTTCTCTAAACCTTTGCAAATTTGATTCATAATAAATAGTACTGTTCCTTAAATGTAAATTACATTGTTGACCAGTGATTTGGAACACTTTTTTCACGTTAACAGCTTCTTAAATTTTATTTTTGTCAGTTATTTTGGTTAGCTATCTGCTGAAGTTCCTTGCTCATTTTTCTAACATACTCAGTGTTCCTTACTGATTTGCACGAGCTTTTTATAAATCATAGCCCTTGATTCTGGCTTTGTCTGTCAAAACCTTTTTCTCCATTCTGTTGTAAATGACTTTTTAAATAAGTTGTACATCTAAATGATGCTTCTTTTACATAAGCATCTTGGGGGGAGAGGCGTGTATTTATACCAATGCTGCTAGATTTTACTCAAAACATTTTTAGAATCCGTTTTCAAAACAACTCTCCCAAATGTACTTATAAACATAAAAAGACAACTGCCGTCCTTTATTTGTGTAACTATGCTGGAAACAGCCAATAGGTTGACTAAAATGAACGGTTAATAAGATGGAATAGAGCAAAGTAAATTATTGTTTTTTTCCTTAAAATAAACCAAGGTATTGATATATAATAATTTATTTTGATTTTTAAAAATACAAACTAAATATGTTTATTATTAAAGTATAAGGAAGAAAATAGAGAAAAAATGTAATCCCTCAATGATAACCAGTGTTAACATGGAATGTTCTCCAGACAGTAAAATCCCACATGTATCTATACATTTAAACATATACATGTATATGTACATTTTTTTCCTTTTAACAAATTATACTATACATGCTGTCCATTGAACGAACTCCTATTTCTTCTCCAAGACTCAATTCAATTGTTAATTAAGCCCTTGCTCCTGTATCTTCCCACTGCTCCTTACACATGCCACCATTAGGACATACATCCCACTACCAACACGTTTAGTTCTGATGTCTGCATCTATGGCATCCATGGAAACGTGCCTCTCAGAGCTCCTCCTCCGGGGTGCTTACCCAACAGCCCCCCGCTGCTGCTCAGTGACCACCACAGCATCACACCAAGGCCACTTTGCCACAGGTGCTCCCAGTCAATTTCAAGTATGGCAGGGATACTAGGCCCATTTCCGTGAGGCATACGACTCTGATAGGTGACTCTTGGCGGGAAGACTCTTTTTTGGCTTTGCCAAGACCTCCTCAACCTGCACTTCAATCTAAGACTCATCCTACCCAGCCTTCCTTCCTTCCCTCTCTCGTCACAGGTGTCAGACCTGCATCACACTCTGACAGCAATCCCAGCCTCTTCCAGTCCCCTCCCAGCTTTCCTTCCCTGGAATTCTCCCCAGTAAGTCTCTGACCTGGCTAATCGTATCTGGGCATCTGCTTCTCGAGGACCCAAACTAACAGTCTCCCCTGTTAAACTGAACATTCCAGGACGGCAAGGTGGATATTCTAATCATCTTTCTATGTTAGCACCTAGCCCACCCAACATTTCCAAAATTCCTCCAAATGGTTTGGTAAAGCAACTACTTCAATTTCCTCCTCCACTTTTCACCGACTCACCTGGTCTGGAGCCTCTTGAGGCTTGTTTTTGCAGCAGCCGTGGTAGTCCAGCCCACTTTAGCTGGGAAATCAAATCTAACTTGGAAACTGGAAAGCCTGCTCATAGAGAAAAGAATAGAAAATGGCTGTTTTTGCCTAGAACAAAGACATTCCAACATTCACAGCCTCTGGTTCTCCAGGGAAGAAAAGGATGCTGCCAAACAGACTTCAATACTGGCATTTGAGGAGAACACTGGGGAAGGTATGGCCTTGGCGACAGCAAAATGATGCTCAACATTTTCAGCTCAATGAAGCAAAGACTCTTTCTTGGAGAAAACATTGTAGAAAAGTACATTTTTAGGACCCATTTTTAGGATAAGTCACATCACCCCTGTAAGCCCAGCCAAAACAGTTAATAGCACTTATCTTTCAATAAGAATGGACAAAAAGATACCCAGCTTAGATGCTAGATTATGAAGAGAAGATGTCTTTACCCAGAAATTCTAGGTTCCTATAGTTCTCCAGCAGCACTTCCTTATATATCTCCTTTTGAGAAGGCTCCAGCGTCCTCCACTCTCCTCTGGAAAAGGTCACAGCTACATCCTTGAGTGTCATGGATTCCTAGAACACCAAAGACAGCCTTTTTGCATTGGGTTATTCCCAAATAGATCCTAAGAATTCAGAGAAGTAGTTAGGATACAAAGTACTAGTTTTGATGGTATTCAAGTTTCTGAGAATTCCAAAGCAAACTTCAAGGTAGCTATTATACATCTATTACAAGTGACACAGAACAAGATTATGAAACAATCCCTGCCTTTGCCATTTAGTTCCTGGTGTGAAATGCTGTACAAGGATTCTCTGGAATGTCTAACACTGATCAAATTCACCCTAACACAATGATTTCTAGGATTAACAGAAAATATTAAATGAAGGATACAAATTACATTCCCAAACCCGAAATCTGCAGAATATAAGCACTACAGGCAATAATTAAACATGTAAGAGTAACATCAGTGACTATATTCTAAACTGTAATTTCCAATTGGCTCTAAGTAGCAATTATTTTCTATCACAATGAAACAAGGATCTGTGTTCAATGACAAACTCACACTTACAATTACTCCAAATTACAAATGAGCACAATTAATCCTTAAAACACACTTTCCATAGCATCCTCTACAGCATGACATTTTGAAAGGCAGTACAACAGAGTGACTATTAGCACTTGGAGTAGCTTCCTGTGACTCTTATAACAAATTACCACAACTCTGGTGGCTTAAGACAACAGAAATTTATCCTCCCAAATTCTGGAGGCCAGAAGTCTGAAATCCAGGTGTTGCGGGAACTGCACGCCCTTCAGGCTCTGAGGGAGAATCCATTCCTTGCCTCTTCCAGCTACCTTGGCTGTCAGCATTCCGTGGTGTTCCTTGGTTTGCGGCCTTATCACTCCAATCGCCATGTCCCTTTCTCCTGTTCCTGTGTTCAAGCTCTAAGTACACTTGTGATGGCATTTAGGGCCCACCCATATAATCCAGAGTAATTTCCTCATTTCAAATCCCTATTTTATCACATCTGCAAAGACCTTTCTTCCAAATAAAGTAACATTCTCAGGTTCCAGGGATTAGGAAGTGGACATATTTCAGGGGGCCATTATCAGCCTACCAGAGCACTATTATTTACCATTGTGAATAAGAATTTTTTTTCCTGACTGATAATTATTGGTATACAGGAAACTTACTGATTTGTAACCAGCTACTTTTCTCAGCTATTGTATGAGTTTCAGTACGTGTTCGGTTGATTCTCTGAGGTTTTCCAAAAAGACTATGTTATCTGTAAGTAATATACACTTGCTTCTTTCATATCTGTACTTACCTCATTTCCTTCTTCTAGCACTGTATTGGCTAGAATACTCAGAAAATACTCATTAATAGCAGTAAGGTGAGACATCCTTATCTTCTTACTTTTTATTGTGAGGACTGCTTTTAATTTTCCAACATTATCCAGCTGGAGAATTTTCTTATCGTGTTCAGGAAATATAATTCTATTTCCACCTGGCCAATTTTATCAGGAATAACTGTTGAATTTTAATAAATATTTTTGTTTTTATTAGAGTCAGACATGATCAATTCTGGTAACTGAAGTAAAATAGCATATGAAGAATGAGCTCTAAGAATGTGAAGGCTGTGAGGAAAAGGAGACTGTCTTAATTATTCTAGCGTCTTTATACCACCCAGGAGGAGCTCAGTGAGTATCTACTTAAGAATGAAAACCTGTAACCATACATGGTGACGTATGTTACCTAAACTTACTGTGGTGGTCATTTCACAATATATACAAATATCGAATCATTACATCATACACCTGAAACTAATACAATGTTGTAGGTCAATCAAACCTCAATTAACAAATTAACTTAAGAATGAAAATTTCCGGTAAAAAAAAAAATGAATGAATGAAAACCAGTGAACAGAAGCTTACTTGGGACTCAGTATTTGGAGGAACAGAAACTGTTTTATCTTCTTCAGGATTCTCCTCTTGGGAAATAACAGAATCTTGAGAGATCGTATCTACGAAGGGGGAAAAAAAACAGTCCAACCTTTTAAATGAGCTCCTCAGACTAGAAATTATTATATATGTCACTCTGGAGAAAAAGGTCAGAAAAAACAGAAAAAAAGTTTTCCCTACGCTTTGAAGACACACAGGACAGCCAAAGATACAGTTTCCTATTAAAACCCAAGCTTCCCCCCCACCTCATAAAATATCCTTTCAATTTCTAAGCTCACAAAAACTGATTTCATTCATTCCATATACCCACTGTTTTAACATATTTAATTTTCATAATAATCTTTAAAATATTTATAAGGTATATTAAGATGAAATAACACATCGGTTTTATGTAGTAAAGTGTTTTCTTCATAGTCCTTGCACAGTGGCTTGAGCAAGAATCACTTATTAAATGAAAGTGCTCTTTTGGGGAGTTTACTTTCATATCTTGAGGAGATCTCTCCCACTTCCTCCCTCCATCTATTAATCTCACCTTCCTTTTCTTCAAGCACTTGGGTCAACTCCTCCACTAGGGTCACCACTTCCTCGCTACTCTCAGGATGTTGTGACCTGACCCAAATCCTGATCTCCCCTGGCAAAACGGTCAGGAATTGCTCAAACACCAAAAGCTCGAGAATCTGTTGTTTCGTGTGGATGTCTGGTCTCAGCCACTGAATGCAGAGCTCCCACAGTTGATTCAGGGCTTTTCTGGGTCCAGCCTCTTCGGAGTAACAAAACCACCTGAACCTCTGTCTGAAAGACTCTGGGTCAACAGTGTCTCCTCTTAGGAGCGCTTCTTGATCCCCAGGGGTCTCCATTCTTAGCACCTTGTTTTGTTCACTTGAGACCAAAGTGTGAAGATCTGGGGAGATGGCTGTCATCTCGTTCAGGCTACTCCGGCTTGCAATGTGTATTACCAGGAGGAATTCAGTCCCCTTTAGACTTCGAGTGTCAACACAGGCCACCAAAAGGCACTCTCCAGCAAAATATCAAGTGTTCCAAGGATCCACTTTATGGTCTTGCAGAAACTGTCAAGAAATATAAGTTATGAAATAAATGAAACAAATTGTGACTCCTAAAAAACACTGTTCTTAGTTTGGTTCTGATACATACACACACACACACACACACACACACACACACACACACATTCTCAGAGGCCTAGAACCGCCCTACTGTATTAAAAGAATAATTTTCTCTGTAGGTGAAAAGCTGAGAAGTTACTTGAGAGTAATTAAAGGTACCCTCCAAGAAAACAGTTTCTTCAGACTAAATACTCATCAGCAAAACATATCAGAAAAGGCTCACTGCTACAAGAGGATCCAAACCTATTCCACTCCTGCCCTCTCTCAATGAATGGCCACACAATTTCCCACCAGCTGCTCAACTGAGAAACTTGACTTCATATTTGACTCTCAAATTTCTAACAAAATCAATAACCAAGATCTGGTGGTTTTATTTCATAAGAACCTCTCCATTCTCTCCTACTGAAACTACCTAAGGACAGCCTTCTTCAATTCAGTCTCACACCAAAGCCTAAGAATTCCTTCTAATATGCAAGATATGGTCCTATCACTCCCCAACTGCCTCAAGATAAAATTCAAACACTGAAGCCACAAGTGATGGTCTAGAAACCCTGCCCTGATGACCTCACCTCCAGCTCTAGCTGCCCCTGATGGACACTGCAGCCGTAAGAAGGTATCTCTCCATTTCCAAAAACTCCTTCCGCCTTTGCACTAGAGCCATTCCCTCTCCTTGGAATGCTGCCTTCTTTTCCTCTCCTACCAAGCTTACTCATTAAAACTTGACTCCTTTCCACTGTCACCTCTTGTATGAGGCTTTCTCTGATTCCCAAGTGCTCTTCTGCACAAAGCCTGCCCCGTGTTGCATGCATTTTCTCATTCCACAAATAACTGACCATATACAATGACCTGAAAGCAGGACACTAAGGAGACAGGCATGGACAGTGAAACTGGGCCCCCACCCTCACAGAGCACCCAAAAAATGACAATATAGTCTGAGATGTGCTTCACTCCGGCAAGTGAGGACACTGTCCTCCAACTGCAACTATCATACCAAAAATTACCCACCTCCGAGCACAAAGGCCGGCACACAGTATGCATTACGTCATTTCTTCCTCCGCCAAATATTAGGCGCCCACCACGTACCTGGCGCCGCGCTGGACACCTGAGACTCTGCAGTGGTTAAGCAAGGCACCTGTCACGATCTCCAGGGAGCTTACAATAAAGGCTCTGCGAAAATGTGACGCAGGCAGAAAGAAGTTCTCAAACGAGGGGGGTGCGGGGGGGAATTTGCCCCGCAGGGGACGTTTGGCAATGTCTGAAGACATTTTGGTTATCACGACTAAGGAGGAGGGATGCTACAGGTACCTAATGAGTGGAGCCAGAAAGGCTGCTAAACAACCCGCAGTACACGGGACAGTCCCCTACCCCCATGCTCACACAATGAATTTTCCCGCCCAAAATACCAAAGTAGCGAAGTTGCAAGACCATGGGCGCAGGGAAGCGATGGAGGAAAGCTCCATCCAGGAGCGCGCCCACCTCCCGCAGAAGCTGCGGCGTTGGGTGTGCACAGCGAGACTGCCCTCAGCCCCCACCCCGCCCAAGGTGCGCCCTCGGAGCCGGCGACCTGGCCGCAGCCCCCAAACTAAGGGCCCGGGGCAACCACTACCTGCGTCAGGACCCGCAGCCATGACCCACACCACCGCAACAAGCTTCTAGAAACTGGTCCTGCAGGAGCTGCGCGCGCAAGCCCCACCGGCGGGGGGCTCACTGCGCCTGCGCAGGGGCGCAGAACTACGATTCCCGGGATGCGCCTGTCCCGCTTTGCGAAAGTCCCGTGCTTTCCATAGGCTCCCAGCCCGGCCTGTTGCGCATGGTCTTTGGGAAGCGCTGGTGGTCTCAGCTGCGGAATTATTGCTGCGCCAGAGGCCTAAAGGCCTAGAGCCGTCTCAGGTTTTCAGATCTATGATGTTCTGTTTCCTTGGTAACCTCAAACCGTCCCTCCCCTCTTCCTTACCCTTCTCCGAAATCCAGGCTGCAAAAACCCACTGCAGAAGCATATTAGTGGTGCATTCACTGCAAGCCATAATTAATGTCGCAACTTGAATTAAACAAATATTAATTTTATGGCTTACACACCTGCCACCATAATGGTCCAAACCACCATCATGTCTCGCCTGGATTATTGCAATAGCTTCTTGATTTCACTTTTCTTCTCTTGTCTCTTCACGTTGCAGCCAGAGAGATGCTTAAAAAACAAAAAACAGATTATGGACTTCCTCTACTGAAAACCCTCTAAAGCCTTCCCATTTCACCCAGGGTAGAAATTCTAATTTTTACAGTGGGCTACAAGGCCGATGGAATCTGGCCACTCATAACCTCCCTGACCTCTATCCCCACTTCCCTGCTCTAGTCACAATGGCCTCCTCGCTCTCCCTCTCCCTCCAACCTGCCTGGCACGTATGGCTGACTTGCTGCCTGCCTAGGTATCCTGTATGGCTCACGAATCTTCTCAGTGAAGCTCTATCACTTCTCTGCTTAAAGTGGAATCCCATCCCCACTCCTATTTCCCCTTTCAATGTATCATATCATTTTCTTATTTGATTACTGCTTATTGTCTGCTTTTTCACTAGACTATCAATTCCACAAGGATAAGGATTTTTATCTGGTTTGTTCCATGGAAATACACTCTCCAGGCCCTAGAACAGTACCTGGCATGTAGTAGGTGCTCAACAGATATTTGTTGAATATGTGAATGGTACTTGCAGGGATTACTGGGGGAATAACAAAAAGGGCTGACGAACTCCAGAAGGATTGTCGGGAGTGTCCTATAACTAAGTGACTTTTGGAGCGGTGCCCTTGGGAGAGAAAAGTATTCTAGACTGAAGGAGCAGGGTGAGTCAAGGCTCTGAGACTTTAAAGGAACAGAACAAGCTCAACTAAATGAACCCCTGCACTCATCTCACAGACAGCAAGGCAAGCCGAGGAAACGGGGCTGCCCGAAGTCAAGAAGCTGTCCAGTCCCAGGTCTGAATGCATTTTCTTCTCCTCTACCACCTCCCCTTGACTGGCTGAAAATGGAGGGGACATCAAGGAGAAGCTGGAGGGGGCTTCCCTGGTGGCGCTGTGGTTAAGAATCTGCCTGCCAATGCAGGTGACACGGGTTCGAGCCCTGGTCCAGGAAGGTCCCAAATGACGCACGTGGAACAACTGAGCCCCGTGCACCACAACTACTGAGCCTGCACACTAGAGCCCGCGAGCCACGACTAAGCCCATGTGCCACAACTACTGAAGCCTGCGCGCCTAGAGCCCGCATACCGCAACGAAGAGTAGCCCCTGCTCGCCACAACTAGAGAAAGCCCACGCAGAGCAATGAAGACCTGATGCAGCCAAAAGAAGAAAAAGAAAATTCAATTCCTTAAGACAGGAACCTCTTATTAAAGAACTATATCATAATAACAAGAAATAGAGAATGCATAGGTTGGAAATTTAAACATGACCTTTGCCCCTTTAAGAGTTAATCTCTTATTCATTGTGCTCCTCTAGTCATCAGAACGCAAATTTTTCTAATTATCTCTTCTATTCTTGAGAAATGCTAGACCAACAGAGTACTTTGGATTCCCAGAGAATTTATGGCAACAAGGTAATTTCTTTTTTTTTTTTTTTTAATGTTATTTATTTATTTATTTATGGCTGTGTTGGGTCTTCGTTTCTGTGCGAGGGCCCTCTCTAATTGCGGCAAGTGGGGGCCACTCCTCATCGCGGTGCGCGGGCCTCTCACCATCGCGGCCTCTCCTGTTGCAGAGCACAGGCTCCAGACGCGCAGGCTCAGCAATTGTGGCTTACGGGCCTAGTCGCTCCGCGGCATGTGGGATCTTCCCAGACCAGGGCTCGAACCCGTGTCCCCTGCATTGGCAGGCAGACTCCCAACCACTGCACCACCAGTGAAGCCCGGTCATTTCCCTTTTATCTATTATCATTTCAACCTATGGTTTGTTTTTAATTTCAAGCAAGCTTAAATCAAAGTTTGGGACTTCGGATTTTCATTCTGCAACACCCAGAAATGAAAGGCTATGCTGTTGCTGGATCATTTGGTTGCAGTTCCTTGGGGGATGATCTTCAATTCCTGTTGCAGAGATCCTGGGAGCTGCCCAGTTCCTATCCTTCATGATGTTTAGTTTTTCTTTGTTTCTGTGAACTACTCCAGTACTCTTCTTCAAATATTTTTGTACATACATGAGATTTTTCTGTGCCAGGAACCAGAGAAACCCCAACTGACAGTACTCAGTGACAATATGTAGATAGTGAATAAAAGTGAGGGAGAAGAAGGGATTATAGGCTACTCCAGGGTCTCTGGTTTGATCAACTGGATGCTGGTTCCACATACACTAAGGGACACAGGAAGAAGGTTTGAGAAAGAAGATTAAAATTCAGTTGGGGATACATTGAGTTTGAAGCACATGTGGGACATCTAGGTAGAGATGACAACTGGAGAAAGAAATTAAAGAGTCATTTAGTAATTAAAGATGAGGGAGTGAGGATTGCAATGAAGAGGAGGTGGAGTGAGAAGCGGTCTGTGGTTAAAACCCAAGGAAATGCTGACTTTGAGGGGGTGGCAGAGAGAGAAGGCAGTGAAGTTAACTGGTAAGTAGAAAAGAATCAGGAGAAACTGGTAAAGGAAAACCAACAGAGGAGAATTTTGAAAGGGACGATGGAGTCAATAGTTCTAATGAGATTGGAATGAAAAAGTGTCCATGGGAGTTTGCAGTTGGTTGATCCTCAGGCAATTAATTTCAGGGAAGTCCGGGGGGTTGAGGAAAGAATAAAGGTGCAGCCTGAATATGAGAATGGGAAGAGAAGGTATTGGGTAGGTTATTTTTTCAAAAAGAGACTAGGGACAGAATAGGATAAGAAGGAAGAACACTGAAGATGCATTGTTCTGGAACAAGGGTCCTCAGGAGTACATGAAGATTTTCTTAGGATATAGGGGCATGGACAGTACTAAGAAAATCAATCTCTAGATCATATATAGTGTTTCTTCAAATTGCTTTGCCTAAGAATGCCTTTAAAAATCAGGATGTCCGGGCTTCCCTGGTGGCGCAGTGGTTGAGAGTCTGCCTGCCAATGCAGGGGACACGGGTTCGAGCCCTGGTCTGGGAGGATCCCACATGCCGCGGAGCGACTGGGCCCGTGAGCCACAACTACTGGGCCTGCGCGTCTGGAGCCTGTGCTCCGCAACAGGTGAGGCCGTGATAGTGGGAGGCCCGCGCACCGCTATGAAGAGTGGCCTCCACTTGCCGCAGCTGGAGAGGGCCTTCGCACAGAAACGAAGACCCAACACAGCCATAAATAATAAATAAATAAAGGGGAAAGAAAAAGAAGTTCTGCTTATAAAAAAAAAAAAAAAAAAAATCAGGATGTCCTATTTCACAATGGCCCTTCTCTCACTTTACAAAAGCAAGCCATGCCTCTCAGCCATCTCCCGACTAGAATAACGAGGGTTGATTGCCCTCAGAGGAAGAACTTGACGACTACCATCAAAGGGACAATTTGATATATTAAATTAGGTAATGAGGAAGTGAATAACAGCAACTGGGTATCTTTTTTTTTTTTTTTAAAGCCCCTGTCCTTTTCATTGAGATACATTTCCAATAAAATTTTACTTTTCATGTTTAATAACTCTCAAAAGCTGTAACATAAAAAAAGCTGTAACATAAAAAATATGCTAATCACTAATAGTTGAAACCTTAAAAAATGTTGTAATGTATTTATGTTGTTTTTGATAAGTTGTGTACTATTAATTATGATTATTCATAGTAATTTTTTAAATAACCATAGAAAAATTTTCAAATATTTAAATTTATATACATATTTTTGTTGAAGAAAAGGATGATAAAGTAAACAATAAGACTTTCAAGGTTAAAACTATATTGCCTTAGTATAAACTGTTGTGCACTACTCCTCGTTGCAGTGTGCGGGCTTCTCATTGCGGTGGCTTCTCTTGCTGCAGAGCATGGGCTCTAGGCACGTGGGCTTCAGTAGTTGTGGCACACGGGCTTAGCTGCTCTGTGGCATGTGGGATCTTCCCGGACCAGGGATCGAACTCGTGTCCCCTGCACTGGCAGGCGGGTTCTTAACCACTGTGCCATCAGGGAAGTCCCAGGCCTTTATTTTATTTTATTTTTTAAAAAATATTTATTTATTTATTTGGTTGCCTGGGGTTTTAGTTGCGGCACACGGGCTCCTCAGCTGAGGCATGCATGTGGGATCTAGTTCCCCGACCAGGGATCGAACCCAGGCCCCCTGCAGTGGGACTGTGGAGTTTATCCACTGTGCCACCAGGGAAGTCCCTGGGCCTTTATTTAAAATGCTACTATTTACAATAGAATTCATGGTCAAAATTTCTTCTTTTCAATTATTTAAGTAATAAGGGGAAATTTTAGATGTCAACCTAAAAATGTGCAAATGGGTTACATTGTTTTTCAAAAAAAATTTTTGGGGGGGAGATGTGAACAAAAACCTGTGAAGTCACTGTCCTAAGGAAATCAGAGGAGGTAGAATCTTCTGGTATAGGGATAAATCCTATCCCTAGAAGATAGGGGACAGGTTGCCTCATTCTCCAAAATGCAAGGTGTAGTATTATACTGGACCAGATCAGCTTTTTGCCTTTCTCCAGTGATATTTGGGAGGGGAAAAATAAAGTGAATGGTGGGGTTTGCCCAAGGTTGGGAATTGATTGGCACTGTATGTAAGAGAGAAATCAAGGAAAGAAAAACTTGAAGGTGCTAATAAGGATTCATTGCCATGAACATAAAGTGGTCAAAAACTTCGAAGTGATGATGAGGATCTAAAATGTACTCTATGTTCCTAAAAATAAAGGCTTAAGCTAATCAGGATTTTGTTTTTCTCATTCAGTAATAAAATCGGAATCAGGCTGACCATAGCTTGTATGGCAGCTCTCACAATACATTCAGAGACCTGGCCTCGTGCTATGTTTCTGCTTAAATGGCCTGTAGGTATGTCATATTCACAATATGGTCACTGGAGCTCTAGCCTTGTCTAAATTCCAGGCAGAATTAACAGAAAAGGCAGGAAGCAAAAATGACATATCTGTTGACTCAGACCCTTCTAAACAAATTACAGCTATTGCATTAGTTTCTAGATGCAGTCAGCCATTCCACAATTGGAATTGCTTCAAAAATTGCTTTTCCACAATCTTCTATGTTCTTTCCACCTAGTCTTCTAATAGAGAAGTTTGAAGCTTCTATGTTTTCAAACTCATTTTTTGTATTTTCTCTCTCTTAATTCTTCTGACAGACATACTTTTAGCATTCCTCTATCTCCCAATTTGCTAATTCTCTAGTTTGCTATGACAAGCCTACTGTTTTACTCGGTTATTAAAATTAAAAATAAAATGTTCAATGATTAAAAAAATGTACTCCAATCCACAGGAATTAGTAAAACAGAGGAAAGATTCTATATGGTGGTTAGAGATTGATGTTTCTGAGTTCAAGTTTTAGAAAGTGGAATGTTTTGAGTCATGACATGGTTTTATGTGCCATGAAATATGTCTTCAGTCAATAACTGACCGAGAGGAGCAGAGAAGAAGATCATTAGGGTTGTGCCTCTGTTGGCGGATTGGATCCAGTCCCTAACTTTTTCAGCAACCGAAACAATTAGACTTATTTATATAAGTCTTATTTATATTAGACTTATTTATATAGAATTTTGGCTTATCTGGGGCTCTTTGGGAATGGATAATTGAATCTTTTAGGATAGCTGGATTTTCTAGATAGCTTAGAATTAAACCTTTAAGCACCAAAAATTGCTTACTTATTATAATCATTTTAGATGAAAAGCTTTGTAAAATATACTTCATACTTCCTTGATTTTTGTTGCTTGAAATTAGACATAATTTCACCATTTCTTTTTTGTTTTGTTTTGGCCACACCATGCAGCTTGTGGGATCTTAGTTCCCCAACCAGGGGATTGACCCCAGGCCCTTGGCAGTGAAAGCACGGGGTCCTAACCACTGGACCACCAGGGAAGTCCCTATTTCACCATTTCTTGTTGTCAGGATTAGCACCATAAACATCACTTATTCAAGTGAAATGATTTCAGGGCCTGTGTGGTGGGTAGTGCTTTCAGTACTTTATAAATAACCGCAGCATGCTTTGCTTTTTGAGTTCTTATAGCTTCTTTTCATAATTTTCCTCCTTCTTCCCTTGTTTTCAGGGTGTCCGTTAGTACTTTTGTCATCCATGTACCTGCCCAGAAGAGTGCCCTCTAATATTCTGCTTCTACTCTGCTTTGACTGACTATGGAAGCAAGATTGTTCACCTTATCAGAACCATGCAGATACTTAGTGTGAGTAGGACCTACAAGAGGGAGAGGGGACTTCTAAGGAGTAAAATACAAATTTTTAGTTCTTGGATTTTGTGATATATTATTTTGGTTTCTCAGTGGCCTTTCTTGGCCCCCCTCTTACCCTCCCCCAATTACTTCTTGTCTGTTTTTTGAAACTGAAAAATAGGATGTACAATATTATGTTAGTTTCAGGTGTACTACATAGTGATTTGACATTTGCATACATTACGAAATAAATGATCACCAAAATAGGTCTAGTAACCGTCTGTCCCCAAAGTTCTGATATTATTGACCATATTTCTTATGCTGTATATTTACATCCCTGTGCTTATTTATTTTATAACGAGGTTTGTACCCCTTAATCCCCTTCACCCATTTTACCTTCCAGTCTCCTCCCCTCTGGCATCACCCGTTTGTACTCTGTATCTATGAGTCTGTTTTCGTTTCTTTCAATTAATTAATTAATTAATTAATCAATTAAACTTTGGCTGCATTGGGTCTTTGTTGCTGTGCATGGGCTTTCTCTAGTTGTGGCGAGCGGGGGCTACTCTATGTTGTGGTGTGCGGGCTTCTTATTGCTGTGGCTTCTCTTGCTGTGGAGCATGGGCTCTAAGTGCGCAGGCTCAGTAGTTGTGGCTCACAGGCTCTAGAGCGCAGGCTCAGTAGTTGTGGCACACGGGATTAGTTGCTCCGTGACATGTGGGATCTTCCCAGACCAGGGATACGAACCCGTGTCCCCTGCACTGGCAGGCGGATTCCTAACCACTGTGCCACCAGGGAAGTCCTCATTTTGTTTTCTCTGTTTTGCCTTTTAGATTCCACATATAAGTGAGATCATATGGTATTTGTCTTTCTATGTCTGACTTATTTCACTTAGCATAATGTCCTCTAGATCCATCCATGTTGTCCCAAATGGCAAGATTTCTTTCTTTTAATGGCTGAATAATATTCCTGTATACATGTATCCATTTCTTCTTTACCCATTCATCTATTGATGGACACTTAGGTTGCTTCCATGTCTTGGCTATTGTAAATAATGCTGCTATGAACATTGGGGTGCATGTATCTTTTTGAATTAGTGTTGTTTTCTTCAGGTAAATACCCAGAAGTGAAGTTGCTGTATCATATGGTAGTTCTATTTTCAATTTTTTTTTTCAAATTTTTCTTTTGGCTCCACTGCACAGCTTGTGGGATTTTAGTTCCCCGACCAGGGATCGAACCCAGACCCTCGTCAGTGAGAGCACGGAGTCCTAACCACTGGACCGCCAGGGAATTCCCCTATTTTCAATTTTTTGAGGAACCTCCATACTATTTTCCATAGTGGCTGCACCAATTACCATTCCTACCAACGGTCCATGAGGGACTTTCTTGGTTTTTTTTTTTTTTTTTTTGGTTGCATTGGGTCTTCGTTGCAGTGCACAGGCTTCTCATTGTGGTGGCTTCTCTTGTTGGGGAGCATGGACTCTAGGCGCACGGGCTTCAGTAGTTGTGGCATTTGGGCTCACAGTTGTGGCTCGCAGGCTCTAGAGCGCAGGCTCAGTAGTTGTGGCGCACGGGCTTAGTTGCTCCACAGCATGTGGAACCTTCCTGCACTGGGGCTTGAACCCGTGTCCCCTGCATTGGCAGGCGGATCCTTAACCACCGTGCCACCAGGGAAGTCTCCTGTCTGTTTTTTAAAGTTGAAATAAATTCTAGATAGGAAGTATCTCAAGGCTACTATTCAAAACCATAGTGCCTAGTAAGATGATGATGTTATTTAGTGGGAAAAATAAACTATAAGTAGTTTGAAGGAAGAAGCAACTATAAAAAAGCTTAAACAGTAGTGATTAGAAGCAGCATTGTAACCTGCTATAAACTACTGTATATAATGAGATGTTAAAGCCATCTTTTTTTTTTTGCCTAACAATTCCATGTCTACATATAGAAATATGTGACTTCATAAAGGTATACTTATAAGAATGTTTTACAGTAGCATTGTTTGCAGTAGTAAAAAATTGTAGAAACTTAAATGCTCATCAATAGGGGAATGATTAAATTTTGTCATGTACTTATCATGAAGGGTCTTTTTTTCTTTTTTGCAAGTCTTTGTTAAAGACTATCATGCAGTCATTTAAAAGAATGAGGTAGTTCTGCACATACAGATCAGAGTGGTTAAGAATGTAGACTCTGGGGACTTCCCTGGTGGTGCAGTGGTTAAGAATCCACCTGCCAATGCAGGGGACATGGGTTCGAGCCCTGGCCCGGGAAGATCCCACATGCCGCGGAGTCACTAACCCAGTGCGCCCCAACTACTGAGCCTGCACTCTAGAGATCACGAGCCACAACTACTGAAGCCCGCGCGCCTAGAGCCCGTGCTCCACAAGAGAAGCCACTGCAATGAGAAGCCCATGCACAGCAACAGAGTAGCCCCTGCTCGCGTCAACTAGAGAAAGCCTGTGCACAGCAACGAAGACCCAACGCAGCCAAAAATAAAAAAATAAATAAATAAATTAAAAAAAAAAAAAAAGAATGTAGACTCTGGATCCACACTGTCTGGGTTCAAATTCCTGCCTCACCACTTACTAGTTTGCGGCACTTTTGTTTTGTTCCTCAATCATCCTGTATCATAAAAATCCCTACTTCATAAGATTGTTGTAAGGATTAAATGAATTCATCCAAGTAAGACACTTTAAATAGTGCCTGGCACAATTAGTATAGCTATTATTACTGATATAGAAGGATACCTGTGATATAGTTTTGTGAAAAGGTAAAGTTACACAGTAATATGTATAGTAGGATTTCATTTTTGTCAAAACAAACAAAATCTGCGTGTAAATACCTATATGTGATTTGCACACATGTGGGATTCTGGAATGCCTATATAGGAGGAATTTATGAGTTGCTAACTGGCCTTGTCTGGAAGTTAAAATTTCAAACGAACTTTTTTTTTTTTAACTTAGATTCTATACTTTTGGCAGGGGTTGGTGGGGGTGGCTTGGCTTTAGAAGGATCTATTGGAAGTTACGGTAAGTCAAAGTTTCCCCATACTACTCCTTGGTACAGTCACTCTACACATTCATAGAAATGGTCAGGAGAGGTTGTATGCACCAAACTGTTAACAGGGATTATTTCTAGGGAGTACGATGAGGGGATGGTGAGCAGGAAGGTGGCGGACAACCTTTACTTTTACAAAAAGAGCCAAAATGTGCTCAAAAAAAGGGACTGGTTAACTTAATATACTATGAAGTCATTAATAAAAAGAGTGGTGGTGGTGTAGAGCTTTTTGAGTTAACGTGGAAGAATGTTTATGGAGGAAAAACACTGATACAGAACTTTATCATGAGTCTGAACCCCCTCCCCACTTCGTTATTTTGGGGGCCGTATACACATGTGCACAGAAACAAGGCCTTGGAGGGTGCACGCTCAACTGTACCTGTTAACCATAGTTTCCTCAGGGGAGTGGGATGCCGGGAGGGGAGGCAAGGCCTTTCATTTTCATTTTTAAATTCTGAATCATTTGCAGTTTTTACAAAGATCATGTATAATCTCTACAATAAAAGCAATAAAGGACATAAATGTCTTTAATGTTGTGTAAGTACCTTTTACTTGCCCAAGTTACATCTGGAATGACATATATTCATTTTTCAAGACATTAACTAGGGCTTTACAGATTTCTTTTAGGGATAAAGGCAATTTCAATTGTTAGGATCTTGATTTCTTCCTCTTATACCAAAAAAAAAAAAAAAAAAAGTGTATCTGACCTTGTACCTAATTTATGACAGTACTATCACTTAAAGTACAGCAATTATGCAACCCCTTAATTTGAATTCCATATTGCAAGTGTTTTTCACTAAGTGACCTCACGGACAAACTGAAGGCATAAAGTTAAAATCGCTATATTCAAAATAAATCACTCGGGTTACCAAAAAGAACGTAGGGATTAGAATTAAGATCTAAGAAAACAACTCCTATAAGCATATATACTTGAAATTGAACTTTAAAAATCTTGGCTTATTGAACTTTAGTGGGGCTTAGTGATCTTCCCTCACTAGGTAGTCCTAGTCTAGTTTCGAAGAGCATCAGAAACCTACACTTTATCACTATCTTAAGTAAAAAAAGGCGCCCTGGGCACCGGGGCTCGCCCGGGACTGAGTCAGCGGCGGGGCCAAGAAGTTCGGCGGGAGGCGCAGGGCGGGGCTTCCTCCCGCCGACTCCGAACCCGGCTCAACTTTTCCGAGTCCACGTCTCTTCCTTCGGAGAGGCGTGTTTCTCCAGGTCGGGACCAGCCAACGTGACAACTACAGACCTTTACAGAAAGAGCTCCCGTCCCGCCTCGAGGACCTCCCCCCGGCCGGGGCAGCCCGGACCAGCTCGACCAAGCCCCTCACGGACTGCAGCGCGCGGCTCCCCGAGGCCGAGCCCGCCTCTCGCCTCGCTTCTGGGCGCCCGCGTCGCGGCGCCGAGCGCAGCATCCCCGGCATGGAGACCGGCTCGGACTCAGGTCAGAGGCCTGCGCGTCCGCGTTCCGGAGGCCTGAGGCGTTCCGCGTCGGGGCTGCCGGGGGCTGCGCGGGCAAGGAGGGGCGGCGAGGAGCGGCTAGGCCGGGACGCCAGTGAAGGCCGCCGCGTGCCGGGTCCGCGCAGGGAGCGCTCGCGGGCCGGCTCCCGCGCGCGGGGCGGGCGGCGGCAGGTGGGCAGGACGAGCCGCGAGCGAGCGAGCGAGCGAGGGCGGGCGGGCGCGCGAGGGGCCCGGCGGGGGGGCCGCTGGGAGGATGGCTCAGCTCTTTCTAAATATAAAACCGGCGTGAGTTGGGCGAGCGCGGCGCTGAGCCGCAGAGCCGCCGCGCGGGCCGGGCGTACCGGGCCTCGGCCGACGGACAGCGGCGGCTCCGCAGAGGCGCCGGACTGCCGGAGAGCCCGAGTCGCGAGCTCGCGGGGGACGGCGAGAACTACGCGTGCAGCGAGGAGGACGCAGGCGGCGGCGGCGACGGCGGGCGGGCCTCGTGGGCGCAGCGCGGCCCGCGCCGAACTACCGGAGGCGGCTGCCGGCCTGTGCTGCACCGAGAGCGGCGAGCCCCCAGTGCCGCCCGTCCGTGCCCTCCCCCTCCGGCTCCTCCCTCCCTCCCTCCTCGGCGCAACATGGCTGCGGCCGCCGCCTCCGCCTCCCAGGACGAGCTGAGTAAGTGCCACGGCCAGCCTGCGGCCGCGAGCCGGAGCCGGCGCAGCGCCGGGCCGGGGGCGGCGGCCGGGGCCGGGCGGGAGGGCCGGGGAACAGGGCCGGAGAGCAGGGCCGGGCTGGCGGGCGGGCGGCGGCCGCGGTGTGCGGGGGGCTGGGGCGCTCGGGCCTGGCGGGCGGGCGGGCGGGGCGCCGGCCGCCGCCGGAGTTTGTAGGCCTCAGGTTTGCACCGTCACGTTGCGAAATTGAAACCGGAGCCCCGGGCGGAGCCACCTCTGTGTGCGATCCGCCCCGGCCTGGAGGTGGGGGGAGCCTAGCCCCCTGTCCGTGGGGGCTGGGCGGCCGGAGCCCCAGGGGGGCGGGCTGTGTCTGCCGTCCCGTCTGACCCCTCCGTGGACCCCGGGCCCAACTGTTAGGCGAGTTCTAGAAGTGGAGCTTTCGGGGAGGAGGAGAAGGTGCTGTGTTGTGACACTAGAAATCAGCGGAAAGGTCAGGAACAGGCGGTGACCCTCAGGTGGAGCAGGAAGGACGGGCGGGCAGGGAGGGTCGCGGCGCTAGCCGCAGGGGAAACCTCGGGGTGACAGCGCTTTCAGAAAGGAGAGCCAGTGCACACTTGACCTTAAACGTTGCAGTTTTCCGGGGGACGGCGATCCACGCTCGGGGAGAGCGGTGGTCACCCTGAATCGCAGGCCACCTCGCCCGCCGCCCGGGTTCGCCTCGGTGCTTTGTGGGAAGTGTAGTCCCCGGGCGCCGCAGGCCCACGCTGGGGTCATAAAAATTGAATTTTCCTAAGACAGTTTCTGATTGCGTTTGGGGTGGTTAGGTGAAAAGCTTTAGGCTGAGGTGTTTTCTCAACGCTGCCCTTCAGTTTATGAAGAACAAGAAAGGTGTTATTTAGGGATGAGGTGGGTTTTAAATGGAATGAAGCCTGGGTGAGGTGTCTCAAGCCTTGTGAAGTTTCTGTTGTTACAGCCCTCTCTGAATTTTCATATGAAAGTAGCTATACGCACAATAATTTCTGTTTCTTTGGTGCTTGGCAGTTTAAAGATACTTTTATATACATGATCTCACTTTTGTCCTCCTAACAGCCTAGTAAGGCAGGTAGGTAGGAATTATCCTTGTTTTAAAGAGGAGGCAGGCTTAGAGAGGTAAGTGCCTTGCTGCTTTGACACAAAACTGGTGTAGCAGCAGTGGTGTTTGCTCATTTTGAGGCTGAAATAAAGAATTGGTGTCACCCTGGGCAGGATGGAGAGTCTTGAGTAGACAAGGTCTCATGCGGTGGTTAGAGATAGACAGGGCCTGATAGCCACAGAGTTGATTGCTTGTGTGTCAGTTCCAAGCTGGAGCACCACCAGGCCTTTTGGGGAGATCAGCTCCCTGATCTTTTTTCTTCCATTTTTTGTTACTGTGGTAAAATACACATAATATAAAATTTACCATCATAACCATTTTTAACTGTACAGGCCAGTGGTCTTAAGGACATTCATATTGTTGTGTAACCATCACCACCGTTTATCTCCAGAACTCTTTTCATCTTGCAAAACTGAAGCTCTATGCCCACTAAACCCTCCCTTTCCCCCCTCCTCCCAGCCCCTGGCAGCTACTGTTCTACTTTCTGTCTCTATGATTTTTTTAAAAAAATAAATTTATTTATTTATTTTTTGGCTACGTTGGGTCTTTGTTGCTGTGTGCGGGCTTTCTCTAGTTGCGGCGAGCAGGGGCTACTTTTTGTTGCAGTGTGCGGGCTTCTCATTGCGGTGGCTTCTCTTGTAGTGGAGCACCGGCTCTAGACGCACGGGCTTCAGTAGCTGTGGCACACGGGCTCAGTAGTTGTGGCACACGGGTTCTACAGCGTAGGCTCAGTAGTTGTGGCACACGGGCTCAGTAGTTGTGGCACACGGGCTCAGTAGCTCCACAGCATGTGGGATCTTCCTGGACCAGGGATCGAACCCATGTCCCCTGCATTGGCAGGCGGATTCTTAACCACTGCACCACCAGGGAAGTCTCTGTCTCTATGATTTTGATATCTCTAGGTATCTCATGTAAGTGGACTCATACAGGATTTGTCTTTTTGTGGCTGGCTTATTTCACTTGGCATAATGTCCTCAGGGTTCATCCATGTTGTACCATGTGACAGGATTTTCTTTTTAAGGCTGAGTAATATTCTATTGTATGCATATGTCATATTTTCTCTTCCATCTGTCGAGGGACACTTGGGTTGCTTGTATGTTTTTAGCTATTGTGAATAATGCTGCTATGAATATGGATGTACACATCTCTCTTTGAGACTGTGCTTCCAGTTCTTTTGGATATACCCAGAAGTGGGATTGTTGGATTATATGGTAATTCTATTTTTAATTTTTTGAGGAACTACCATACTGTTTTCCACAGTGCCTATGCCATTTTATGTTCCCACCAGCAGTAAACAAGGGCTCCAGTTTTTCTAGGACCTTGCCAACACTTGTTATTTTCTATATTTTTGATAGCAGCTATCCCAGTGGGTGTGAGGTGGTCTGACGTTTTAAGTTGTTCCAGTGCAAGATATCTGAGTTCATGTTGTAGCACTAAACACATTAA
Organism: Balaenoptera acutorostrata; assembly: GCF_949987535.1. Lineage (NCBI taxonomy): Eukaryota > Metazoa > Chordata > Mammalia > Artiodactyla > Balaenopteridae > Balaenoptera > Balaenoptera acutorostrata. Next base: position 103,280,784 of record NC_080069.1, on the reverse strand, counting down.
AATATAAATTACTAGTTGGAATGGGGAACAAAACTAGAGGAAGAATTGGATATCATTCTTAAGTGGCTTATGTATTTGTATATATGCGGTGTGCTCCTGTACATCAGGTACCTGTTAAAACGTTTTTACTTCTTCTGGTTGAGGAATTTATTGGCTTTAGCAGCTACTGGAAAAGTTAGGAAGAAATAATTCCAGTGCTTGCTTTTTCATTGTTTTGTTTGGTCAAGTCACCAATCTTTGGCCACAGATGTCTATTGACTTGGTTTCTGCATTTCTTCAGGAGAGCTTAAATACTTGGCACTTGGTACCTTGGAATAATTTAACTTGAAATCACACTGATATATACCGAACATGTATATAAGGAACTTCAAATAAACCATTTTCAGTTTCAGAAAGGTTATAGTTAAAGGAGAGATGGCTGGTAAAAAGGTGCTTTTTAGAATTCTGCTATAAAAAAAAGGAGCTAAGTATCTGAATATTTGCTGGCTATTATTTCTGACTAGTAGATGATAATAAAAGTAAACTACTAGATGCCAGCATTGGTTCTCCCCCTAATATTTTATCATAAAACTCTTCAAAAATACAGAAAAATTGAAAGTGAGCATTCATATACCCACTACCTAGATTCTACATGTGATATTTTACTTCTAGCTTTATCACATATCTGTCTATTTTCAAGCCACATTTTAAAATGTTATTTTAGTTATTTTATTATTTAAAAAAGATTGTGGTAAGATACACATACATAACAAAATTTATCATTGTAACTTTTTAAGTGTACAGTTCAGTGGTGTTAAGTACTCAATCCATCTTATTTTGATGCATTTCAGAGTGAACTGGAGACATCAGTACACTTCCCCCTAAATGTTTCAGCACTAGCATTGTTTTAAGTGCTTTGTGTATATTCTCTTTTTTAAAGATTTTTTAATATTTATTTTATTTATTATTATTTATTTTTGGCTGCGTTGGGTCTTCGTTGCTGTGCACGAGCTTTCTCTAGTGGTGAGTGGGGGCTGCTCTTTGTTGCGGTGCGTGGGCTTCTCATTGTGGTGGCTTCTCTTGTTGCAGAGCACGGGCTCTAGGTGCGTGGGCTTCAGTAGTTGTGGCATGTGGGCTCAGTAGTTGTGGCTCGTGGGCTCAGTAGTTGTGGCTCGCCGGCTGTAGAGTGCAGGCTCAGTAGTTGTGGTGCACGGGCTTAGTTGCTCCGCGGCATGTGGGATCTTCCCGGACCAGGGCTCGAACCCGTGTCCCCTGCATTGGCAGGCAGATTCTTAACCACTGCGCCACCAGGGAAGCCCCTATATTCTTTTATTCATCAAAATAATCCTAAGAGGTAGGTAAAGTTCTTATTGCTGTTTTATGGAGTGGAAAACAGTCATTTTAGGTTCCCAAGGTCCCTCAGCTAGTAAGTGGTGGAGTTGAACTGGATTCCAGGTGGCTCACAGGCACTCATAACCAGCCTTTAGGCTGGATTACCTCCGTGTACCATAGAGTGTTCATGCTGATTAAGAGATCAAATCAGATGCATTGCTAAATTCTCAGCTACTTGATGCTTTAATCCAATGATTTAACTGCTGGTTAACACTGCTATGGTGTCCAAAAGAAACATGAAAGTCTACTGATGGAATTATAATACTACTGAGAAGAAAGAGGAAGAGTACTTGTAAACAGATATGTAAGGACCATAGCGTATGATTTGTTATAGTTAGTAATGCTAGAGTAATATTATCATTTTTGGTTCCCAGGTCTGTTATTTTGAGATGTATAACTCGTAACACTGCCTTTCTATACATTTTAAATCAATGCGTTTTACCTTTGCATTTGAAGTGATATACATGTCATAAATTTAAATGAAATCTGTAGCTGCTTTCAGTTGTATCTGATACTACACTCTGTAGGAGCTCCTGAGAAGCAGAATTGACAGGTTTGTCTTTTACTTATCTCTTTTCTTTTCTTTTCTTTCTTTTTCTTCTTCTCTTTTTTTTTTCGAGTAGTATCATAGAGTAGTATCATGTATGAAAGTTGTCAAAAGGTAAGCAGGATAATCTTGGGTTGGGGTTTGTTAAAATTTGTTATCCTTTCAAAAATATCCTGTAATTGTCACTTTGAGTCAGGTGATTGTAATAGAATAATGGTAAAGCTAATGTTTTTTGAGAGCTTACCATTGTGTTCTAATCACTTTGTACAAATTAATTGATTGAATCCTTACAACAACCCTGTGACTTCGGTACTATTGTTGTCTGGTGTTGCTTCTCTCATGTTACAGAGTTAGGGCTTGAACTCAGATTTTTTGATTCCAAAGTTTATTTTAATTCTGTGCTGCTACTGTACTAGTGTCTCTGAAAGGGAAAATATAGTTTATAAGAAGATCAACATGGCTTTTTTCCCCATGTCTTGCTAGCCTCCAGAAGAAACCTGCTATAGTGTATAAAATGTGGCAATATTCTGGTTCATTGAATAGGACATACTAGATTTGGGGGTAAGATGCCAAAATAGAGAACAATTAGTTCTGACTGTTAAAGGCAGTTCTGAAATCTAGTTTGTAAATTACGTAAGGTCATAGTCTGTAGTTTTCTTTCTTTATATTTGGGGTAATATAACTGTTTGGAATGGAATGAAATTCAGTGCAAGGCATGTGGGCTAGTTTTTCTTCTAATATTATCCTCTGCCAGTTCATGGAAAAGTTGACATTGTAGTTATATTTCAGCAATGGGTAGGGAGATTTCTGACAGAGGGAAGGAAGCATTTGAGACTTTTCACCTGGTCAGCTGTTCAGTGGTTTCATGTTCTGGGCTTTATAATTCTAAGGCATCCTTAGAATCTGATCTTCATTGGGATAAAGACAGCTCATGAAGGAGCAACAGCCTATAATCTTAAAGCACATTGATGCTATTCAACTTGACCATTCGACACAGCCACTTCAATTGCAAAAGTTGGCTAGATAATCAACATGTCAGGTGTCTTCTGAGAGAGTCTCTGCCAGTGCCAGGCATCCTAGTGGCTCTTTTAGAGAATGAGATGGGGAAGCTGTGTGTGTAGCTGTGTAGGTGAACGTGATTCTGTGAGCATACTGAAACAGCCCCAGAGAGATGGCTGCTTTAATGACAGCCATATATGCAGCTGAGCTGAGCTATGTAGAAAGGCTAAATCAAGCCTGTATTATTTTAATTTTGGGTACTTAGCCAGATCGGAAGGTTAAAATGGAAAATAGTAATGATATTTCTGTTTTTTATAATTTCTAGTTTTCTACTTCTACCCAATCTGGTTTTGAATTATGCTTTCAGTAAATTGTAATATTTAATAAAGGCCAGTGTTGGCGAGAATAGTTGGCACTGGGGCATTCCACCTTGTTCAGAAGATAGATGTTAAAATTATAGGCACTGCCAGTGTGCTCAAATGGTCTGATCTAAGTTGCTGGTCTCTGGTTTCAAGCCTGGCCGGTCTCTGCCTTGGTGCTTGCCATCTTATATGACTCCAGTTCTTTAAAAATGGAGTTACTAACATATGGTCCTGGCCTCACGGGTTTATAATTCAGTGTAGAGGCAGATTTATATATAAATATAAATAGCTAATAGGAAGTGTGATACGAAAAATGCCTAACACAGTTCTTAGAAATGTCAAGGAGTGAGGATAGTATTCCAGGCTAAGGGAACAATAGCTTGAGCTCAGTCATAGAGTTTGAAAAATATTGTGCATTTTCAGGGAAAGTTGGAAGGAGTCTGATATGCTAGAATGGGGGTACTATGGCTGCATGAAGTACTAGGAAAGGAGTTAAAATTTGGAGTCTGAGACTTGGCCTTTTCTGCCTTTCACAATTTGGGATCTTGAGCAGACTATTTTACCTTACTAAGTTTAAGTTTCTCATACAATTGGGATAATTAGAAATACTCATAGTGTTGTTAGGCTTAATGTACATGTTAATGCACTGTATAAACAATTAAATTCTGTATAGATTATTATTTTTAGTGGAGGGGGTGGTAGGAGATAAAGCTAAGGAAAGGAAAGGTTGGGACCAGCTTGCCTAGGAATGCCAACACAACTAGTTTTTATTTATTTTTTTGGCTGCGTTGGGTCTTTGTTGCTGTGCACAGGCTTTCTCTAGTTGTGGCAAGCGGGGGCTACTCTTTGTTGCGGTGCGTGGGCTTCTCATTGCGGTGGCTTCTCTTGTTGCAGAGCATGGGCTCTAGGCGCGCGGGCTTCAGTAGTTGTGGCTCTTGGGCTCTAGAGCACAGGCTCAGTAGTTGTGGTGCACCAGCTTAGTTGTTCCACAGCATGTGGGATCTTCCTGGGCCACGGCTTGAACTTGTGTCCCCTGCATTGGCAGGTGGATTCTTAACAACTGTGCCACCAGGGAAGCCCAACACAACTAGTTTGAACTTTGTTCTGTAGACAGTAGAGGACCATCAAAGGCTTTCAAGCAGGGGTGTAACCTGAGTAGACCCTTTTATAAGGATAACAGGTGGCAGTGGTATAACATTGATTGCAGGGGTCCAGAGACCAAGAGCAGCTAGACTAAAAGGAAGATACTACAGTAGCCAAGTTAGAAGAAACTTAGGGTCTGAACTGGGATAGTGGAAGTGGATTTGACAGGTAATATAATCTAGAATCCCTAAAATATGTAGAAACTATTGGCTGAGTAGTGGAGAGTTATTCAACAGAAGGAGTTAGAGAGGATTCCCAGAATCTACCTAGAGATTAAGGGGTTCGAGAGTATAGCCTCTAGACAGATTTGGGGAGGTAAGAGTGGAGAGAAGAGAGAGCAGGTTTGTGTTCAAGAGATAAATCATTTGTTGAATGAATGGGTTGAATTATTGAGGCACCCATGTTGAGTTGTTTAGGGAGACTGTTTTGAATAGTGACTAAAACCTCTGTTGAAGTCAGAACTGGTTTTGAATCTTGACTCTGGCACTTTTTAGTTTTAATGTCAAGGGATCTAACTTTTAAGCCTTGGATTTCTCATTTGTAAAATGGGATAACAAAACTATTTTATGGGGTTGTTATAAGAATGGGAAGAGATAATGCATGTTAAGAACTTGGTATAGTGTTGGGCACATGGATTACAGGTGTGTGGGAACTTTGGTTCTGAAACTTGGGAGAGTGGGGGGTGATGTGGACGGATTGTCCAGAGGACAGCTGTCTGGGGGCTATGAATATATAGGGATGAGAAGAAGACAGAAAAGAACCAGGGAAGGGGATCAGAAGTGCCTAGAGAGGGCAAAGGTTTCCCAGGGTTATGACGATCAAATGTTTGCATTCTCAGTTGTTATAATGTGTTAATCAAGTGTGCCCATCCACTAATACTCTTCTTATAAAATTATTGTGTGAATCAGACACTTTGTTCTAATTTTAATGTAAGGTTTTGTATGTTTATGATATATATGTAGACACACACAATGTATGTTGTATTGGGGTTTTTTAGCCTTCAGTGAATAACTAGCAGTATATATGTATTTTAAGTATTAACATATTTGTTCTACACACTCAATTTTTTTAAATTGAGTATTGTTGATTTACAATGTTGTGTTAGTTTCTGGTGTACATCAAAGTGATTCAGTTATACACACACACATACACATACACATATATTCTTTTTCATATTATTTTCCATTATGGTTTATTACAGAATACTGAATATAGCCCCTGTGTTGTACAGTAGGACCTTGTTTCTACACACCAGATTTTATTTATGGACATATTCCTTACTATTTCTCCAATTTGGTAATCACTATGATTTCCCACCCTCATTCTGAATTTGCAAAGCAGGGCATCAAATTAGGAGCTCTTAGCATGGAAATGAAAAGTGTTTATTTTGTTTTTTTACATGGTAGCTATGAGTATAAATCTTTTAATTGTTTTTTTTTCCCCTGGTGTTCTAAATAATAGATTCTTTATACAATTGCATATGTACGAGTGGATGAACACACCATTGGTGATCCAGAGGATTTTTGTCAAGACTGGATAAACCATGTATCACATTGATTGTAGAGGTTAGTAGATTTAGTTCCTTAGGATGTGTGCATTTTTTGTAGTAGCATTTAAAAATGCATAGGTTATCAAGTAGCAATTTCCCCCCAAGATCTTCATGGGTTTTTCTCCTTTTCTAGCTATCCTGAGAGAATCAGTGAAGTTCATTTTAGTTTATATATGCTTGAAGCTTCTATTCTCTGTAATCACATAAACATTAATTTAAAAAATTAGCAAGCAAAAGATAAAACTTGAAGATGTTCTTTAGCAGTGTGTGCAAGGAAAAGGCTGTGGGTGTTAGTTTACAAGTAGTATTGTCTGCCATGACCACGAAGTAATGATTTTATGTGCTCCAGGAATGTCATCATGGATTTAATTGTTTTATTTGTGAAAAGAGGTAAGGAGAAAGGCATCATCATGGTATTTGGATATTCCTGATTCTGCCATTTTGACATGCACTGTGATGGAAAAGCCACTTAATTCTACTTTGTTCTGAGGCTGAACAAGAATATGGTGTCAGTTTCACTCTTGGATGATATTGGATGGTCCTTTGATTGAAATTCTGTAAATTCAGATTGTAATTCTCTGATATCATGAGCTCAATATCCAGGGAGTACCTGAGATTTTGTAGCTTCAATCCAAAGGTGCATTTTGTTGCCGTCTTTCAATTTAACTACTGGATTCCCCTTCCCCCAGTGCATTCTATTGTTTTTTGGTGTGTCTGTTGCTGCCAATGGTGTATGATGCCTTAATTCATTAGGTGGAATTTTGAGTTATGGAATGAATGGAATGTTTTATAAACCAAAGTTCAACTTTAGAATAAACTTTGACTTATTTTTACTATTTCACATATCTTCATTCCATTTTAGAGAAATGGAAAATTGGAAGGTTGAAGAAAGTGTTTAGAAGAGAAAGGACATTATTTACGCCTAGATTCTTTTTTAGAGCTTTTGGACCTGTATAGATGTGTTAATTGCCATATACCGAAGGCAAGCAGGTCAAACCACAAATGCTGGGATTTAAATAGTGACTTAAATAAAAGACATTCTAGAGTTTACACATCCAAATGAGCATTGTTCTAGGTAATTAGCCGCTTTGGGTGGATCTTAACTATCATACATTTGACTTGTATGCAGTCTGAACTCTTGCATAGAATGTATCATCTCCTTTAAGCTGACTTTCATAAGCTGAACTAATCTTTCTGCTCATCAGTTTACTAACACTGATTTCTAATTGGGCGTCTGCCAGCTGCTGTATCTGGGGGAAAGGGCCTCCTTGGGAGTTGGAAGTGTTTGTGGACCTCAGTGCATCTGGAGTCTGGCACTTGTTCATTAAATCTAGGGTACAGATGAGCGCTGCTGTTTCCTCACTTGACCCAGCCCTGCCAAGCTAACTGTATGATGTCTTCTCTCCCTCCCTCTTTGTGTGTGGTGTTGCCGGGGGTTGGAGAGTGATGGGCAGGGGCCGTGTGTGAACAGGGAGGCATCGCCTTACTTTGGGCTGTACTGGGTTGGTAGGGGGCTTAAAGTAGCCTGACATCATATGCAAATGGCTAGGACTTCTGAAGTGGCAGAAGAAAGGCTTCTTTCCCCTTCCCTGGAAACAGTCTAGTCACTCGTGCATCCTGATGCAGGGGTTTCCACATTGGGGTATCTGCTTGGGCCCTGGGGCTAAGACTGGTGGGCTAGGGAACAGGAAGATGGCTTGTCTGATTGCCTTAGTTCTGGGGGAAAGGAGTATCAGCAGGGACTTTGTCAGCAGGAACCTCCTGCTCAGGACCTCATTGCCTGCAAAGGTTCTTATCTACTGACCCCTTGGTTCTTGGGCTGCCCTGGGTGGAGGGAGGCAACTCCCGCAGGAACCATGATGGATTGTCTCTTTCTGGGAATGAATCCTCCCCCAACCCCTGACTTACTATATTTGTGTTTACTGCTGGACTTTTCAACATTTTCCTTTTAATACATTGGTGTTTAATGAGTTCTTTTAAAAAAAGGTGGGGAATGGGGGAAAGCCTGTATTTAAAAACACAGAAGTGGACATCACAGTTCTAAGCATTAATTCCTAAAGAAGTATCCTACTGGCCTCATTTAGATTTTGCCAAGTATTAGAGTGGCATTTAGTGAATTGAAATGGTATATAGGAACCAGTAGATGATGTGGACTTTAACTACCAGTTAGTATTTGGTTAGATTTTTAAAAATTAATCAATTTATTTTTGGCTGCGTTGGGTCTTCGTTGCTGCATGCGAGCTTTCTCTAGTTGCGGCGAGCGGGGGTAACTCTTCATTGCCGTATGCGGGCTTCTCATTGCGGTGGCTTCTCTTGTTGCAGAACACGGGCTCTAGGCGCGTCTGGTTTAGTAGTTGTGGTGTGTGGGCTCAGTAGTTGTGGCTCGTGGGCCCTAGAGTGCAGGCTCAGTAGTTGTGGTGCAAGGGCTTAGTTGCTCTGTGGCATGTGGGATCTTCCTGGACCAGGGAGCGAACGCATGTCCCCTGCATTGGCAGGCGGTTTCTTAACCACTGCGCCACCAGGGAAGTCCTAGATTTTTAATTCTGGTAGATTGATCTACCAGAAGAGATTGAGTATTACATACAAAATCTAGATGCCAGCTAGGGCTTCCTTATTCTTCGTAGTTTTAGCCTCAGACTCCTAATTGCAGATTGTCAAAGTCCAGAGGTACTCACCCACCTACCCCTGCAATCTATCACATCCAATTTTTGTGAATTTTCTAGTTTAGTTTAACTTATGCTTTTCTTAGCTTCTGGGCTCCCATTTCTGAAAATGGTGTTTTGGTTCCACCCATGTCAGTTTGGACGTGAAACCCGCCTGTTTCACTGGTACACACACACACACAGTCCTCTTTTCCCAGGCATTTCAAGAATTCACTTAGCTCTTCAAGAGCTCGTAGCTCTTAGATGTGGTGAGTCATGGGGAAAGGGCTTGACTTTCTGCCCTTTCCTGGTCTGTCCTCCCCTTCCATCTTTTTTTTCTCCTATCCTTCTCTTTGCAGTAACTACTGCACCCCTCCTGATTTAGAGCAGAATAGTTCTGTCACACAGTCAGACCTTCTGGAATTTCTCTCCTCCTCTTCTTTTTTTTTTTTTTTTTTAAAACCTTAAGCACTTATCATGACATTAAAAACATAGGGGTTCCCTGGTGGTGCAGTGATTAAGAATCTGCCTGCCAATGCAGGGGACACGGGTTTGAGCCCTGGTCCGGGAAGATCCCACATGCTGCGGAGCAACTAAGCCCCTGTGCCACAACTACTGAGCCTGCGCTCTAGAGCCCGCAAGCCACAACTGCTGAAGCCTGTGCGCCTAGAGCCCGTGCTGTGCAACAAGAGAAGCCACCGCAATGAGAAGCCCGCGCACAGCAACGAAGAGTAGCCCCCGCTCGCCGCAACTAGAGAAAGCCCACGCGCAGCAACAAAGACCCAACGCAGCCAAAAATAAAAATAAATTGAAAAAATAAAAACTAAAAACATATAGTCCCTTTTCCAAGAGATTCTGATGTCAGGTGTTATGAATTGCCACTAATCCCCTCCTTTCCTTTGCCACAGATGTTAGATGTATAAACTTCTAAATGGCTTTTCCAAATATGAGGAATTAATATTTCATACACTCAACAAATATTTGAGCAACTTCTTTCTATAAGGCACTAAGTTAAATGCTGGGATACCAAGAAACTACTTCACAGTTTCTCAACCTGGAGTAAATGAGTAGGCACTCAGGTGGAGTCACACCTCAAAGAGCTGTTATGGTCTAGGGAAGGGATGATCGGGCAGTTACATAATGTACAGCAAAAGATAACAAGTGCCAGGAGAGATGTAGAAAAGGTCTGTGGGAGTTTGTAGGGCCAGGATGGGATGTGTAAGTGTGGAGCATGTAGTATTTGAGCTGGACCTTGAATGGAGAGGATTTAGATATGTGGAGATGGAGAAATGGTCAGGAGAGGTTGGTAGAGTATTCTTGGATGAGGGGCTTGGTTGATCAAAAGAATTGTGCAAGAAGAACATATGGTGCACTTAAGAAGCTCTTGCAGTTTGGACAGCTGTTGGGGAGCAGTGTGATGCATGGTCAGGAAGGTCCTTTGTGGCTAGATTGGTCTACTCTTTTTTTTTTTTTTTTAATTTTATTTATTTATTTTATTTATGGCTGTGTTGGGTCTTCGTTTCTGTGCGAGGGCTTTCTCTAGTTGTGGCAAGCGGGGGCCACTCTTCATCGCGGTGCGCGGGCCTCTCACTATCGCGGCCTCTCTTGTTGCGGAGCACAGGCTCCAGACGCGCAGGCTCAGTAATTGTGGCTCACGGGCCCAGTTGCTCCACGGCATGTGGGATCTTCCCAGACCAGGGCTCGAACCCGTGTCCCCGGCATTGGCAGGCAGATTCTCAACCACTGCGCCACCAGGGAAGCCCTGGTCTAGTCTTAGGAAGGACTTCCTCTCATCTGATATTCATCTCTGGCATATGCTACATGTGCTAGCTGCTTATTTTTTAATGTACTTTTATGGAAGTAGATTTTTTTCCCCCCTTGGCAAAAACCTTCCGTTTACATTTGGACACGGTGTTAAGGTGGTATAAGCAAAAATGGGGCACTTACTGTAAGGAGTCATGGAGTCTTATGGAAATAAGAGGGACCCTCAGGAGGGGTTTGGAACTAAGGACTAGATGTCCTCCAGTTCTTCCAGTTTCTCTCTGCACCCCCTGCCATTCTTTCTTCAGACCAGCTTCTTCTGATTTTGTGCTCCATGGCGTAGACGGAAGATGCCCATGTCACATCTCCTGGCTTACTCTTAGAGGTCCAGGCACTCAAGGGAGGCTTGACTCTTTGGTCCCAATTCTGAGTTCCTGAGGAAAGGAAAAATGAGTCAGGGACCATTCCTGTCACATTGGCTGTGGTCAGGGTACAAAGTCATGTTCTGCAGTTATCTAGTAAGGCTTAGTGTCATCCCTGCCTACTTTCTCTGCCTCAGCTGTGCTGTAATTTAGCATACTAGAAGGAGCATTGGGTTTGCAGTTGACCGCCTGGAGTTTGAAACCTAGCCCTGCCACTTACTTACTACCTTGGTAATCTTGGTCAACATTCTCAGTGAATTCTGGGCTCTGTTTCCTCATCTGTAAGTTGAAGCTAATATTACCTGCTTCAATAAATAGTACTTTAGAGGGAGGTACTGTGTTCTGTTGTGCACTTGGAGGATAAAGACCTCTCTAGGTTCAACTTGTGATTCTTTGTGTCATTAGCTTGGTGACCTTTGGCAAGTCAGATCCTGAGCCCCAGTTTTTCATCTACAAATGCAGATAATCGCTGCCCACCTCACAATGTTTTTCTGAGGCTCAGAAGGCCATGTGAAACTGCTTCGTGACTATAATGTATTTACATATGTGTGAAGCAGAAGAAGTTAAATACTATTAGGGAGACTGTTTTCCTTGTGAAATTATTCTGTTATAGTCTAGTGTATTTTGGTAGTAACTTGACAGATCTTTCTCAAAATATCCTGTAACGTTGGATTATTAATTGATTTATAATACAATGGGCAGTGGTCCAAGTATTTTCAGCTTTCCCTTTCAATCTCAGCTTCCACTTAAGGCTTCTAACCTGATTTATAATTTAAAATTTACTTTCACATTCAGAAAAAAATGATGTTCTTTGTAGAAAATTTAAACGAATGTAAAGAAATCTGAAACCTGTCACACTGAAATAACCATTTTCTCTTTTTAATTCACACAAGTAATTCACGCTCATGAAGTTAAGTTAGTAATGACATAGAATTAAACCAGCAAGCCAAAAAAGAGTCCTCTGAAATTCCTCCGCATAAGGATAATCACTACCTTAAATATAGCCCTTTCCGTAATCTTTTTGACAGTAATGTTTTTCTTGCATACTTTCTAAGGAATGATTTGATGTTCAAGTTGTCATGAAGAGCTGATTCATCTAAGCAAAGTGATTTATTGCTTTTTCTTTCCTTCTTTCTTTTTTATTTTTTAAAGTATTTTTTCCATAAGTGATGATATGAGTGAAAAGCCAGTATTTGCCTTTTATAATCCTGTGGAAAAAATAGCCTTTCTTCCTTGACTCAGAAGCCAAAGTTGTATTTTTTGGAGAGATATGAAGAATGAGTGATTTATGTGGACAGTTTTATTTCTCAGGAATAATTATATGTTTTCAGAATTATCAGTGGCCAGTGGTAGATAACACTGAAGTGAAGTCCTTAAACCTTTACTGGTTATTTCTTCCTTGTGGGGTAGAAGGAAGGAAGGTCCCGTCTTTCCCTTTAGATAGAGAAATTAAAGACAGGCGAATAATATGAATTAGAGAATTATTTATATTTATTCTTTTTTTAAATCTTTCTTTGTTTTAATATTTATTTATTTATTTTTGGCTGCATTGGGTCTTTGTTGCTGCGCATGAGCTTTCTCTAGTTGCAGCGAGTGGGGGCTACTCTTGGTTGGGGGGCGTGGGCTTCTCATTGCGTTGGCTTCTCTTGTTGCAGAGCACGGGCCCTAAGCGCACAGGCTTCAGTAGTTGTGGCATGCGGGCTCAGTAGTTGTGGCTTGCAGGCTCTAGAGTGCAGGCTCAGTAGTTCTGGCACACGGGCTTAGTTGCTCCGTGGTGTGTGGGATCTTACTGGACGAGGGCTTGAACCCGTGTCCCCTGCATTGGCAGGCGGATTCTTAACCACTGCACCAACAGGGAAGTCCCAATATATTTATTCTTAGTAGATTTTTTTTCCCACAGGAATGTAATAGCTGACATAAGCTAAACTGGGATTTGTTTTTTTGTTTGTTTGTTCATTTGGGGATTTAAGAATCTCAGTGTTTCTGATATGTTTCCTTTGAGACTAAATGTTTTTTTAAAGACTATTTTTTAAGAGCAGTTTTAGGTTTACAACAAAATTGACAGGAAGGTACAGAGATTTCTCATACACCCCCTGCCCCCTTATTTGTATAGCCACCCTCATTATCCACATCACTCAACAGAATGGTACATATTTTACAAAGGATGAACCTACACTGACATATCATAATTACCGCACATCCATAGTTTACCTTATGGTTCACTCTTGGTGTTGTATATTCTGTGGAGATGTATAATGATATATATCCATCATTGTAATATCACAGAGAATATTTTCACTGCCCTACAAATCCTCTGTGTTCTTCATATTCATCCTTCCTTTCCACTTCCTCCCTGGCAACTACTGATCTTTTTACTGTCTCCATAGTTACGCCTTTTCCAGAATGTCATATAGTTAGAATCATACAGTATGTAGCCTTTTCAGATTGGCTTCTTTCACTTAGTAATATGCCTTTAAGGTTCCTCCATGTCTTTTCATGGTTTGACAGCTCATTTCTTCTTAGCGCTGAGTAATAGTCCATTGTCTGTATGTACCAGTTTATTTATCCATTCACCCACTGAAGGACATCTTGGTTACTTCCAAGTGTTGGCAATTATGAATAAAGCTGCTGTAAACATCCATGTGCAGGTCTTTTTGTGGACGTAAGTTTTCAACTCCTTGGGTAAATACCAAGGAGTGTGATTGCTGGATTGTATGGTAGGAGTATGTTTAGTTTTCCTAAGTTGTTGTCTTCCAAAATAGCTATACCATTTTGCATTTCTACCAGTAAATGTTCTTATTTTTGTTCTACCATATTCTTTTTTTAAAAAAATTTATTTATTTATTTGGCTGCATTGGGTCTTCGTTGCTGCATGTGGGCTTTCTCTACTTGCTGGGAGCAGGGACTACTCTTCGTTGTGGTGCATGGGCTTCTCATTGTGGTGGCTTCTCTTGTTGCGGAACATGGGCTCTAGGCGCACGGACTTCGGTAGTTGTGGCTCGTGGGCTCTAGAGCGCAGGCTCAGTAGTTGTGATGCATGGGCTTAGTTGCCATGCGGTATGTGGGATCTTCCCAGACCAGGGCTCGAACCCCAGTCCCCTGCATTGGCAGACGGATTCTTAACCACTGCGCCACCAGGGAAGTCTACTTCCATATTCTTTAAGATTCCTTTCAAGTTGTAAAATTCTGTGATTTAAATTTCTTTATCCTTGAAACATGGATTCATTTAAAAAATTTGCTCTGTATATTATTTTTTCTAAAAAGAAATGTATTTTTACTGAAGAGTATTTGAAAAGTACATGAAAATATAAAGAAGAAAAATTACTGATGTATTTTCTTCTTTTTATATAGTATCATAAAACAATTATTATGGTGTATATATTCTTTTTAACTAATGAAATGTTTCAAGTATGAAGAAAAGTATAGAGAATTATCTTAGGAACACTTAGGTATGTCCCACTCATATTTGTCAAATCTGTACATTCTTTGCTATTAGCTTCAGGTCTTTTATTTATTTAGCTATTATTATTATATTTTAACTTTAAAAAAAAATTTTATTTTAATTATTTATTTTTGGCTGCGTTGGGTCTTCGTTGCTGCGCGCGGGCTTTCTCTAATTACAGCGAGCAGGGGCTACTCTTCGTTGCGGTGCACGGGCTTCTCATTGTGGTGGCTTCTCTTGCTGTGGAACATGAGCTCTAGGTGCACGGGCTTCAGTAGTTGTGGCACATGGGCTCAGTAGTGGTGGCTCACGGGCTCTAGAGCACGGGCTCAGTAGTTGTGGCGCACGGGCTTAGTTGCTGCACAGCATGTGGGACCTTCCCGGACCAGGGCTCAAACCCGTGTCCCCTGCATTGGCAGGCAGATTCTTAACCACTGCACCACCAGGGAAGCCCCAGGTCTTTTATTTTTTAAAGACATAAACATTACTGATACAATTCAAACCCCTTGTGTTACCCCTTACAGATTTTCCTTTTCTTTCTTTTTTTTCTCTCCTCTCCCCTTCATTTTTTCTTCTCTTTTATCTCCTTGACCAAGGGTTGTCATTCCTGTGCTGTACATATCATAAGCAATGTATATGTTGCATTTAAAAACTTGACGTAAGTGGAACCATAATGTACATATCCTGCAACTTGCTTTCTTTGTTTGATCTTAGTTTTTAAGATATTGTCATGTTGGTCCATGTGACATGTGACTCTTGCTTATTTTCATTGTTGTATGACCCTGCCACATTTTCTTTATCCATTTTCCTGTTGACTGACATTTAGATTGTTTCCTTTTTTTTTTTTTTTTTGCATTTACTGACCCCGTGGCTATGAACAGTTTCTTACAGTGTCCTTGTGCTTGTCTTTCCCTGGGAGTTTTTCTCCAGGACAGTGACACACAAAGAAGTGTGGTCTGAGGACTTGGGAATTATGTCTTGCAAATAGGGAACTTGTGGCAGAAATGTAAATCAACTCTCACTGTTAATTTATTTAACATTTCTTATCCTGGTTAAGACTTTCTCAGTGAAGCAAGAAGTGTTCCTTCTCTCTTAGAGGGCTGGTGACAAACAATTTGCAGCTGCGCTGCTTTGCAGCTGGGCACTGCTCTAGAGTATGGTCCCCTGGAGTAGGACTGCCAGGTTGAAGGGGATGTGCCTCTTGAACCTCCGTGGAGACTACTTACCTAGAGATTTGTTCCTCAGAGATTGTATCCGTGTACAGCCCATCAGTGGTGAGCCTGAGTTCCTCTTGGTTGGTTTCCAGTCTTTGCCAACATTTGAAGAGTTTTTCTAATGTGTAGGGTGCAAAATTGTATCTCATTAGTGTGTTAATTTTACGTATTCCTGATCAGTGTGACTGAGCATCTTTTTATGTGCTATTAAATGTATGACGCTCATCTCTGAATTGCCTGCTTATACTCTTTGTCCATTTAAAATCTTTGGATTAATTTGCTTTTTCTTGATTTGTAGGAATTTTAAAAGTATATTTACTCAATTTCTTTTCATTTAAAAACATTGTAGCTATTTATATCTTACTCTTTTACTTTATGGTGTGTTTTATGATATTTTAAAATCGTAACCTGTTATTTTTTTAAATTTTATTTATTTATTTATTTATCTATCTATGTATCTGTCTTTATTTATTTATTTATGGCTGTGTTGGGTCTTCGTTTCTGTGCGAGGGCTTTCTCTAGTTGCGGCAAGCGGGGGCCACTCTTCATCGCGGTGCGCGGGCCTCTCACTATCGCGGCCTCTCTTGTTGCGGAGCACAGGCTCCAGACGCGCAGGCTCAGTAGTTGTGGCTCATGGGCCTAGTCGCTCCGCGGCATGTGAGACCTTCCCAGGCCAGGGCTCGGACCCATGTCCCCTGCATTGGCAGGCAGATTCTCAACCACTGCGCCACCAGGGAAGCCCAACCTGTTAGTCTTTAATGCCTCGTGCTTGAGTTTTAATTTTCCCTTCTCAGTTTTCTTTTAAAAGCTTTTAAATCTTGCTTCTTACACTTGTGTCATTAATTTACCTGCAAGGATTTTTTAGGTTTTTTTTTTTTACATGGGCAAACAAACTTTTTCCAGTTCTTCCTGACTAGTCCATTTTTTTTCTTTCCTGAGTTGTTATGACCCCATACTCAGTTTTCTTCCTATTTTTGTCTGTTGCCTATCCTTCCCTTTTTCAGACTCTCCTTCCTCCATCCTTAAATGCTCTTGTCTTGAGCAGTCTATCTCTGGCCTTCTGTTGTTTTCTTTCTACTGCAGGTACCATACACGTGTGCTAAACCTGGACCCCAGCCTTGCTTCTTCCTTCTCTACTCTATACCCATGACCACCAAGCTCTGGCACACAGTAGGGCTTCAGTACATACTTGAATAAGTGTGTGAGTGAATGTGTGATCTAGATAGGGGAATTAGTGCTTTACAGGGTGAAGATAGCAGGGTGCTGGGCCTTGATGGAGGAGAGAATTTGGCAGAGCAGGGAGAAGGAGGAAGGGTAAATTTAGTTTGACATGTTTGGTCTTAGCTTCTTATTCATAGTAGTGAGCTTTCTCTGGTGTTTTCTGACCTTTGAATTTGTACATTTTCCTGTTGTCATAAATACCACCTGAATGAGGCAAATTCTTATGACCTTTTGGTGATTCTCTCAAACAGGGTTCCCTGTAGAAGGTGCAGTATACAGGGATAGTACCATATAAAATACAGGGTCATCGTTGTAGACAGTTGCATGGGTAGGTAAGGGTTTTTAGACTGAAGGTCAGAAGGCCCTATTCTGGTTCTTGCTTGGCTGTAATTACCTCTGTGACCTTAAAACTCACTGTGCTTTTTTACATTCAACAGTCTTTCAGTCCTCTCCGACTCCAAGTGGAGTAGACACCTTTCTTTGTACAAGTTTCATAATAAATTTTTTTTTCTTGACTTGGGCAGTAGTTACATAGGTGTTTATAATAACTCATTAAACTACACTTATGTTTTGTACGCATTTTTCTAAATGTTTTGTTTCACAATGAAAAAGATTTTAAAAACCCACAAAAGACTAGGTTTCTTACATCCCTCGTGTGCCAAAAATACTCCAGCTGGATTAAGGACTTGGATACAGAAAGGAAAATCATAAGAGCTAGAAGAAAACAGAGATAAATATATGTGTCAGGGTTTCCAGGACCACCCCCAGGTTCCATGACTTGCTAGGAGGATTCACAGGACTCTGCACATATTTGTACTCATGGCTAACATTTATTACCGTAAAAGGATAAAAAGCAAAATGAGCAAAGGGAAAAGGCACATGAGGTGGAGTCTGGAGGAAACCAGGTGCAAGCTGCCGAGAGTCCTCTCCCAGTTGAGGCACATGGGACATGCTTAATTCCTTCAGCAATGAGTTTTGACAACACGTGTGAAATGTTGTCTACCGGGGATATTCTTTAGAGACTCGTTACCGAGGGTTTTTATTTGGTGCTGGTCACATTGGCACCTTCTGCCTAACACGTACTAGAATTCTAGATTCTCAAGAGGAAAGCACGGTTGAGCATAAAGCATATTGTTTGCACAAACAGTTCAGGCACAGCGAGTAACTCTCATCAGCTCTGGGAATGGTGGGAACCCTCCTGAAATCCAAGTCTCCAGATGGCAGCCAAGGACCAGCCTTGGCAAACAAAGCCTTGTAAGGATAGCAGTCTCAGGCCCGCTGTGTTAACTCTTCTCTGCAGAATATAATATTTTTTATAATCTTAGAGTTAAAAAGGCATTTCTAAGCATGACTAGAAACTCAGAAGCCATAAAACAAAGGAATGGTAAATTTATGTTTAAAAAACTTAGATATGAAAAGAAAGAATGTGCTATAGAGTCACAAGGCATACTAGGAAAAAAGTATTTTAATGTATGGAAGAACAGGGCGTAGTTTTTTCAATATTGTATAAAAGCTTTTAGAAGTCAGCAACTCAAAAGAATAAAGTAATTTGCTGAAGAAGATATGTCAAATGATCAATAAGGGACTTCCCTGGTGGTGCAGTGGTTAAGAATCCACCTGCCAATGCAGGGGACACGAGTTCGAGCCCTGGTCCGGGAAGATCCCACATGCCGTGGAGCAGCTAAGCCCATGCACTACAACTACTGAGCCTGCGCTCTAGAGCCCGCGAGCCACAACTCCTGAGCCCGAGTGCCACAACTACTGAAGCCCGCGTGCCCTAGAGCCTGTGCTCTACAACAAGAGAAGCCACCGCAATGAGAGACCCGTGCACTGCAACGAAGAGTAGCCCTCGCTCTCCGCAACTAGAGAAAGCCTGCGCACAGCAACGAAGACCCAACACAGCCATAAATAAATAAACAAACAAACAAACTTTACCTCAGTAATAGAAGATATAAAACAACAGTGAGATTTTTTTTAATTTATCATATTCAGCTAAGGTTGATTACTTACAATCTTTGTAAGATTGATTACTCATTGTAGGAGTGAGTATAGGGAAATTGGTACTTACATATACTGCTGGTGGTATAAATGAGCACAGCCCTTTTGAAGGACATTTTTCCAAAATCTCTTAAACTTGACATTCATACCCTTTAACTCAGCAGTTTCATTTCTAGGGTTTTAGCTTACAGAAACCCATACAAGTGCACAGATACAGATGGATAAGGATGTTCTTTGTTTTTTATTTTATTTTATTTTTTTTAACACCTTTTTTTTTTGACATCTTTATTGGAGTATAGTTGTTTTACAGTGGTGTGTTAATTTCTGCTGTATAACAAAGTGAATCAGCTATACATATACATATACATATATCCCCATATCTAAGGATGTTCTTTGGAGCGTCGTTTGTGGTACTGTAAATCTGATAATAGCACAAATAGTTAAATAAATCATACTACTTCTATAGACATAGTTGCCATTATCAATTAGATCTTTATTTAGTGCTATGCAAAGATATTTAAGATTTTATACATATCCACACTTCTTTTTTTTTAGTGTAATTCTTTGGGTATTAAAACCTGACCTGAATGGATATGAGGTTCTTTATAATCTTTGACTATCCCACTTAGTGTGAGCATCCATATGTCTTATTGCAGTAATCTGAATGTATTTAATTATAGGAACTGCCCTAGAACACACAGGGTGGATAGGGTTATTTGAAATACACAGCATATACACTTTATTTTAATTCAAAAATCTGAAAAGTCCTGAGACATCTATTGCTCCAAGGGTTTTAGATAATGTGTTTGTGTTAACTAAAAGGAAAAAAAAGGCAAATTGTAAAATAGTATGTGTCATATTCCAGTTTTTAGGTTAAAATAATGTTAGTGTATGAATAGGAAAAAACAGTTCAGAATATATTCCCCACATTTAACAGTGATTATCTGAGGTTATAGTGATGTCTTTAATTTTCTTGTAAGCGAAATTAACTCAATATGAGTTTGAATAAGAGGAATAACATCAAAATGGTGGAGAGGGTGGAACTTGCCCCTGACTCTAAAGTAATGTGTGTCATACCTCAGATACTTTGGTGATGACCTGGAGGCTCTCAGTTCCTACAACGAAACACTGAGTCCTCGTGAAAGGTGAACTTGAGTTTTAGATTCCTTTTGAATTTTCAGAACTTTTGGTTACAGCCCTTCTTGTTTCTGAATAGACATGTTTGGGGGCAAAGGCCTAATTTGGATTGTCACTTTCACGGGGCTCAGTTTCCAGGGTTGAGGGTAAAGGCACGGGGTTCACCTTTCTGTGCCGTGAACAGCAGGATTCAGGCACCATACTGTTGCTAAATCTTTGCCCATATTTTGCTAACTTTGGTAGGCTGAAAAAGTTAGTGGTTGATTATATCTGCACTTTTATTAACATTTCTTTTCATAAGGTTTGAACGTGTTTGATGATCGTTTATTTAAAGCATAGATGTTTGTCAGAATGACGCAGCAGTGTTACATTGATCTCCTCCTTTGCCTCTTCCTTGGGTATGCTTGACCTGTTTGACAGGGACCCCCGTGTGATGTTTGGTGCCCTTTCTTTCCATTCCCGCATTCCCATCATAAACAATTTTACTGTGTTGAGGATGTTATCTTTTCCTTTATAGTGAGGGAGAGTAGAAAGTGTTAGGTGCTATGCTGGGGGTACATAGGAAGCACCCAAATGATTGTATGAAAAATGAGAAGGACCAGATACCACCTGTTTTTTTTTAAG
This sequence comes from Balaenoptera acutorostrata, assembly GCF_949987535.1. Classification (NCBI taxonomy): domain Eukaryota; kingdom Metazoa; phylum Chordata; class Mammalia; order Artiodactyla; family Balaenopteridae; genus Balaenoptera; species Balaenoptera acutorostrata. Next base: position 103,260,352 of record NC_080069.1, on the reverse strand, counting down.
CCTTTGGCACAGATTTTGCAGGTTAGTTTGTTATGAAGAATTTCACTTTTGGCCTTCTTCCACAGAACAGTTCTTCTAAGTTTCTGTAGCCAAAATCTGTAGGCAGTTTCCACTGCCTAAGATCTATAAGGTGCTGGGGCAGAGACTCCTTACCTGTAACTTCCATGGATGTTGTGGATTGAATCCACTGTTCCTAAGAGCTCCTTTTTATAGCAGCATTCAACTATTAGCAAATAGAAGCATTTGGTCTGATAAATCTCAGAGTCAGCCTTCTTGCCTTTCCTCCCTTCCTTCCCTTATTATAAATTTTAAAAGCTAAACTCAAGACTTTATTTGGATTTCATCAGTTTTTCCGTTAATGTCCTCTTTCTGTTCTGGGATCCAGTCCAGGGCACCACACTGCATTTAGATGTCCTGTCTCCCCAGACTCCTCTAGTCTGTGACAATTTCTTAGTCTTTCTTTTTTTTTTTTTTTTTTCTTCACGATCTTGAAAGTCTTGAGCAATACTGGCCAGGTAGCCTGTAGAATGTATTTTAACTTGGTGTTTTTGTTGGTTTGTTGTTTTACTCATGAGTAGATGAGGGTTATGGGTTTTTGGAAGGAATACCACAGAGGTGAAATGCCTTTCTTGTCATGTTAGTGACCCTGATACCACATGGCATCGCTTGGTTACAACAGTATTTATCAGGTTTCGCCACTGTAAAGTTAACATTTTCCTCTTTCCCTCTTCTGTTCTTTGGAAGCAAGTCACTAAATCTAGTCTACCCTCAAGGGGTGGGTAGAGGCACGAATTAAGCTCTACCTCCTGTAGGGGGAGGTATCTACATAATTATTTGGAATTCTGTAAGAAAGACTTGTCTCTTTTCCCCAGTGCGTTTAATCATTCAGTCATTTATTTATATCATGGAGTCGTGTAAATTTATTTTATACTTTGGGTTAGAATCCAATACTATGTTATTTATTTTGTTCCTCAAATTTGTTCCAGCCTTGGCCATAATGGAGCTCTTTCAGGGTGGTTCCTGCATCCCTTTGACTTATCAGGCCCTGTTTCCTTTCTAGCCCTACAGGATGCTTCAGGTTCATCTTGTTTTTTCCCTGCCTCAGCCCTAGAATCAGCCATTTCCCCAAGAGTCTGGCTCCTTTTACTGGAGAATGGTGTTTAAAAACCCAAGATCTGGGTGCTGGGTGTGCTTGTTGCTACTAGGTTGTGCCAGGTTGTGACTGCTTCTAGGCTCCCTCTGGAGATACATATCTATATCTATGTATCTATATATGTGTATATATATCTCTTCCTGTAAAAAATTATTATGGAAATTTCAAGCATATACAGAAGTACAAATTCTCAGTATCTATCACATAACTCGAACAGTTATCAGCTAGTGACCAATCTTGGTTTCACTTATATGGCCCCTCCCCATTCCTCACTCCAGCACCCCCAATTATTTATTTATTTTAAAATGAGGACCTGAATGAGGCCATGACTTTATTTTTATTTATTTTTAGTTTCTGAAATAATTATATATATTTAAGGTGTACAATGTGATAATTTGATACACATATACATAATGAAATGATTACTTCAGTCAAGCTGATTAAGATGTCTTTTTCTCACAGTTGCCTTTTTTTTTTTTTTGTGAGAACATCTGAAATTTACTCTTAGCAGATTTCCAGTACACCCCTGATTATTTGACGTAAATCTAAGTAACTTATTTCACCTGTAGATATTTTAGTCTTTATCTCTGAAAAAAAGGACCCCTTTAAATAAATTTTTTTGTTTTTTATTTTTTAATTTTAAAATTAAGGTATAATAGATACAGTAGAAAGTATGAAAGGATAGAGCTTGTGAATTTTTATAAATGTATATAGCTGTGTAATCATCACTCAGATTGAGATGCAGGACATTTCCAGCTCCTTAGAATGCTCCCTAATCACTTACGGATAATTTTTGTAAGAACCTCTAAAAAACAAACATAACCACAATACCATTGTAACACCTAAAAAATTAACAATAATTAAAAAAAATCAAGTATCCAGTCATTTGCCGTTGGTAGGTTCCCCTTTCACCTCAGCACTCTCCCCTCCCCTGCAAGGTATTGATTGAAGAGACAGAAGCTCTGAGTGTGTTAGTTGCTTGTTCTGTAGTTGCCTGGGTTTTGCTGAGAGCATCCCTTTGGTGTTAATATGTTTCTCAGTGGCTTTCTTGGTGGAAATTTGTCTCTCACATTCTGGTTGGCTAATTCCAACAGTAATGGGCAGTGATTCTGTCTTTGAAGAAATTTCATCAGTAAGATGGTGTCCCCAAAGATATATTATCCCGGTATCTGATTAAAGTTCTCCTGCATGGCTCTGCTAGCTAGGTCTAGGTGATTTCTTCAAAGCTTTTGTATCTTTTCTGGTATCCACATCCTTTAGAAAAACTGAATAACCTTGTATATAGGAGAGAAATTTGTTATTCTTGTCTTTGTTTTCCTCTCTTCTAGAGGTTAAATGACCAGGACAGTTGTAAGACAGTATAATTAGCTAGTAAACCTTTTTAGTGTTGTTTCATTGCTGTGTCAAAATCATCTGCATACAGGGCTAGCTATGGTTAAAGTTCTGGCTGAAGGATCTGCAGTATAGAAAAAAGGATTAAGCTATAAAAGTGATTAGTCTTAGTTCTGTTTGATTTGCTAAGTTCTCCTTTTCTCTTTTTATATTGTAGATCAGCTTGAACGAGTCTTTTTACGACTTGGCCATGCTGAAACAGATGAACAATTACAGAATATTATATCTAAATTCCTTCCTCCTGTTTTGCTCAAGCTGTCCAGCACCCAAGAAGGAGTACGTAAAAAGGTAAGCATGCTGGGACAGTTGGGGGAATTAAATAGTGAATAAATGGATGTATTTTATGAAGTGAGTTTTCTGTTCCCATTATTGAAATCTAGCTTCATGATCCCAATTAGGCCTTTCAAAATGGACAGTAAGTCTAGGACCAGCTTCCGTGATTTAAAAGTACCTTTTGTATGCTTAGCACAGCTGCATTTAGCTCCAGCTGTACACTTGGCATCAGTACTGGATGACATAATTGAGATAATTATTCTGGAATGTATGGAGGTCTGATCTAAAATCTATGCCCTTGAGTCCAATATGAAAGTCAGGTGGTAATGGGTCAAAAATATTCTTTGATCATTGGCTGACTGTGAATATGGCCTTAATTAAAAGTAAGCAAAAGAAATGTTTTTAAAAGCAAGATACTGTTGTATAGCTCCTATTTTAGAATTTTTTGAAGAACTGTTAGTAAAAGCTGGGTAACTGTCAAATCAAGATTTTCTTTTTTAACCTAATGTTCTACATGGGACATTTGGACGCTTCACCTTTAAAATATTCATTTGTCTTCTCGTGTATTTATACTAGACCTTTGGGTTTTTGAGCTATCATCAGGTTTCAATCCTTGAGCCACTGTAATTGATTGGCCGTGACCTTCCCGGAGGTCTGCCCTGAGAGGGATTCTGAGGGCTGATTTGAGTTCAGTGGAGAAAGAGTATCTTTAAGAATGTCTGTTTTGTTTACAGGAAGGAATAGGGCGTTCTTGTCATGTATTTGACATGCCTGTTGTTAATACTGCTTTGCTAAGATAGATAACGTGTTTGATCACGTCATTCTCCTATTTAAAACTCTTCTATGGCCTTTTCTTACCCTAAGAATAACTAGGTATAAAAGGCCTTCATGAGTTGGTTTCTGTTTCCTTATTTAGCTTCATCAATCTCATCATTTATTTGGCAAATATTTACTGGGTACCTTCTATATGCCAGGTGTTAGGGATACGTTGGTGAAGGAAAGAAACGTCTACTTGGGGAGACGAGTATTAAACAATAAGGCAAAGAGTATAGAGTTAAAATGGCAATAAATGCTAAGATGGAAAAGGATTGTATGAAAGAATATATTGGGGGACTTGATTTAAATTAAGTATAAGGTGTAAGGGAGGTGTGTAGGAAGTAGCCAGGCATAGAGATGGGGAGACCACTAAAGGCAGAGAAGGCCCTGTGCAGAGATTCTGAGCTGGAACTGAGTGTAAAACCTTCAGGGAGCTGAAGAAGGCCACGGAGATGCACCCTGTGCACCAGAGGAAGAGTGATAGGAGCTCAGGCATGGGGATTCCAGTGGCAGCCATTTGAAAGGGTATTGGTGGTAGTGACATAATCATTCTGGCTGTGGGGTGGAGAAAGACTTGCAGTGGAGAAAAGGGGAGTAAACAGAAAGAAGTTTTTGCATTAGTCCAGGCTTCTAGGCTGAGTATTTTCATTAGGGTTTTTTTTTTTTTTTTTTTTACTTTTTATTTATTTATTTATTTATTTATATTTATTTTTGGCTGTGTTGGGTCTTCGGTTCGTGCGAGGGCTTTCTCTGGTTACGGCAAGTGGGGGCCACTCTTCATCGCGGTGCGGGGACCGCTCTTCATCGCGGTGCGCGGGCCTCTCACTATCGCGGCCCCTCCCGTTGCGGGGCACAGGCTCCAGACGCGCAGGCTCAGTAGTTGTGGCTCACAGGCCCAGCTGCTCTGCGGCATGTGGGATCCTCCCAGACCAGGGCTCGAACCCGTGTCCCCCGCATTAGCAGGCAGACTCCCAACCACTGCGCCACCAGGGAAGCCCTTTTTTTTTTTTAAACTTATTTACTTAGGAGTTTTATGTTTCCTTGTATTTTATCTTTAGTAGAAAATCATTCATCTCTAACCATCTACTTTATATGTTCAGTTGTATATTATTCACGTCTATCATACTATTATTCTTAATATTCCATTACCATTCAAGTGGAGAAATTCCATTCTTGTTTCTAATTTTTTTGTTACTACCAAAGGTTTGCTTTTTTTAATGGACCAATTTAAAAGGAAAAAGAGCTTTTATATTAATTTTTTCAAGTGTATTTTTCTTCTATTTTTACTCACATTATTCCTTTTTATGTTTTCCTTTGGTGTGTTTTTCTCACATAAGATTTCAGTTTGTAAAGTACGTAATGGTAAGGGTCATTATGTGCCAGGAAAAATGCTAATCACCTAAATACTCACAAGATTATGTGAGGTGTAGGTGTTATTTCCATTTTATAGATGAAGCTGAGGCTTGGAATGATTAAGTGACTTCATTAAGGTGAGATAACAGAAAAACAGAACTGAAAACGACCTCAGTTTCCGGATTTCTCTTTGATTACTATTTTGGTTATACCCCATAGTTACACTGGTGAGCAGTATTAGGTTATTTTATTTTTGACCTAATATTAGTTGATAAGAACATTGTTTTTGGTTTCAAAATAGTGTAAAATTTGTCTGGTTTTACTGCATTCTGATTTGAAACCACAGTGAGCAAATGTTCTAGTCTTTTAAAGCATATTATTTCTGATGTTCATAAAAACTATTCATAAGATTAAAAAAATATTTCCTATTGGTGGAATATGGAGCTCAGTGTGTGGATAGGCCACTCAACACTGTGCTCTCGTTTCTCAAGAAACCTGTCTTCCAGTACTGTTGTAAATTAATAGTGAATTACAATCTCCTGCTGCTGTTGTAGTTTTTCTGATTTTCCTTTTAGTTTTAATAATTTCACCTTGATGTGTTTTTTTTTTTAAAGTGTCCTTATTTTTTTTTTTTTTTAACATCTTTCTTGGAGTATAATTGCTTTACAATGGTGTGTTAGTTGCTGCTGTGTAACAAAGTGAATCAGCTATCTGCATACATATATTTGCATATCCCCTCCCTCTTGCGCCTCCTTGATGTGTTTTGATGCACAAGTTTAAGATCTTGTGTTTCTTAGTAATTTGTATTATATTACATACTTTTCTTATCTTTCAAATCTCATTTAAGATTTCTTTCCCCAATACCTCTATCGTCTAAGACTAGTATTGTAGCCAGTGTTTTCCTTTGGTGTAAGTTAGATTGAGGAATCTTTGCCCCAGCCAGCAGTCTTAACCTTATTTACTTTAGCTGCATATCTTCATCAATATAATTGAGATGTCACATTTTTTTTGAGGTTTGGATTGAGGGCATGTACATCAGTTGTTTCGGTTATTAACCTTTCTCATCACTTCATCTGTTCTCATTCTCTCCATCTCTCCCTCTTCTCCCTTCCCTCCTCTTCCTGCCACACATTTTCTGTTTAAGAGTTTGATAACCTATATTCTGTTTTAATATAATGATTAATCAAGCAATTCTATCCACATTCTTAACATTTCAATCATTAATTTGTCTCTAAGTAAACAAGATATTTTACTCAGTTACCATCAAGTAAATTATTTTAACTTGTTCGGATTTCTTCCTTCTCCCCCTACCCTTATATTTCTTACTAGAAATAGTAATTACCTTCTTATTTCGTTTTTCTTCTTTTTTTCATTTATATTTATTTTTATTTTTCATGTTGTCCTTTATTTATCTATTTATTTTTTAAACATCTTTATTGGAGTATAATTGCTTTACAATGGTGTGTTAGTTTCTGCTTTATAACAAAGTGAATCAGCTATACATTTACATATATCCCCATATTTCTTATTTCTTTTTATTTCTTACTAGGTTGTTCCCTAGAAATTTTCTTTTGATTTTTCTTCTCATATTCCAAATAATGCTGACTTTGATCTATTGTGAATTTTTCTAACCTTTTTACAAAAAGCTTGAAGGAAATATACAAAGATGTGTTTACTTTGAGTGATGAGTCGTACAGATGATTTTTAAAAAACAACTTTGAATCCCATGGAATATTATGCAACTACTACAAAGAATGAGGTCTAAATTAAAAAGCTTATGTATTTTTAACTGGAAACAAAGCGGACTCTGTGCTAACGTGAATGATATATAGCTCATTTTTGTAAAAAGTAAACAAGTAAAATCTAAAGATATAGCTAGTGGGAATCAGCAGCATAGCACAGAGAGATCAGCTCAGTGCTTTGTGATGACCTAGAGGGTTGGGATAGGGAGGATGGGAGGGAGGCTTAAGAAGAAGGGGATATGGGGACATATGTATGCATGTGGCTGATTCACTTTGTTTTTGTGTGCAGAAACTAACACAGTATTGTGAAGCAATTATACTCCAGTAAAGATCTATTAAAAAAAAATAAAGATGTAAATATGTTTGTAGAAGTTTTTGTGGATACAGAGAAAGATGTGAAGATGAACACCAAAATATTAATACTGATGCCTTCGAGTGGCTATGAATGGACTAGGGAAAAGGGATAATTATGATTTTTCACTTAATTTATTGTAATAAATGTGTTTTTCTATTATAATTTTAAAAAGCAAGAAAATAGAATAAAGTAATAGAGATATAATCATTGTGAACTTGTATATTTAATTTATATTGTAAAATACTAATTTTGTTTGCTTTTTTTACATATCAGATTTCTCTTGGTGAAGGGGTTTTGTTGTTAAGTAAGTTTGAAAACTTTTGGAATAAGGGAAAAGAGATCTAACAGCTGAGACACCTGTTTACATTCTAAGCAGTATGCTAGATTCTGACATATCCTTCCATTTAATCCTCATAATAGCCTGTGAAATGTTATCATTTGATTTCTGCAAATGGGGGAAAGTGATTCAGAAAATGATAATAGTACAAAGCGTTAAATGCCTATGTGGACATTGTCTCAGTTCATTACAACTCATTTAACAACTCTGTGGGGTATAGGTGCTCATTTTATTCCCATTTTATCTAGGAAGAAACTGAGGCTCAGAGAAGTTAAATAACTTGCTTTGTGTCACATGACTAACAAGGGACTTTACACATGCGAGATAATTCCAAGACTAAATGATTTCTGCCAGGCTTTGCCTTCACGTGATGGCAAACATGTTCATTCTTTAGCTTATGTATGAAAGTGAATTCAGTACATGAAGGGTCAGTGAATGAAAGTTGAGGATAAAAGAATGTCTGAAAGCAATAACATAATTTTGCCTGCATGTTATTTTGACTCCTGGTAGTAGGCTTGATGTGTGTTTCCTTTTATTTGTTTTGAAGTATAGATACTTGGTCAGACTTTTATTTACTTTGAAATATAGCTACCTGGTCAGACTTTCATGATTTGTACAGTCCTGTACTCATACTAATATCTCTTGCAAATAGAACCAGTATGATAATTGGAGTTTTGGTTATTATATAATTGTTAATAAAACAAAGGATACAGATATTGATCACAAATCTAGAATGCAGTTACAATTATTAGACCATTTTTTACCATATAAAATAAGACTGTCATGTGAAAGCAGAGTATTTTTTAATAAAAGCTTACATATAAATAATTTCAGTATGTAAAATTTTGTAGTCAGTGACACTAGGGATTAATTTAGTACTGACTTTCAGTTATGTAATTTTAGGGCTCCTGACTGTCAGTTTCATAATGTTTGTTAGGCTTAAGCAGGATACCCGTAAAGTAGCTGATAATTTGTGGATAAATTGGGTGAAAGAGAAATAAGTTTTATTTTTTATTTATTTATTTTTTGGCTGCCCCGCGTGGCTTGTGGGATCTTAGTTCTCCGACCAGGGATCGGCCACTGGCCCATGGCAGTGAAAGCGCCGAGTCTTAACCACTGGACTGCCAGGGAATTCCCAAGAGAAATAAGTTTTAGACTTCTGCTGTCATATCACTATTTTAAGGAAAATGAGATATGTTATGTAGAATTCTATTTTACAGCGAACCTTGTATATTCTGACTTCTTAGAATAGGTAAAAATTAAAAACTGACCACTGCTGGTGGGAGTGTAAATTAGTATAACCACTTCGGAAAACTGTTAGGAAATATTCTAAGGCTTATCATATGTATACTTCATGACCAGGCATTTCCAGTCCTGGGTTTGTATACAACAGAAGTGTGTATACATGTGCACCAAAAGACATAGCTAAGAATGTTCATAGCATTATTCATAATGGTCCAAACTGGAAATAATCTTATATCTATCATGATATAGGAGAATGGATAAATTCTGGTTTTTTCCTACTAGAGCAGTGAAAGTGAACAACAACATGGATGAATCTCAGATATAATATAGAATGAAAAACACATGAGTTCATCCTATTTGTTCCATTTATATAAATTTAAATATGGTGTTAGAAGTCAGGAAGAGGGGTTAGTGAGTGGGGTGCAGGGCCTTTGTACTTCTGGTGGTTACAAAGGTGTGTTTACTTTGTGAACATTTACTAAGCCATACATTCTCAATTTTGCACTTCAGCTATATGTTATACTTCAATTAAAAAGTTTACTAATGAGTAAACGAATATAAATGAATGAGTAATAAGGGGAACTGATAGGGACAAAATACTATATACCCGAGGCTGGTAATTCTGTAGGCTTACTGACAGAGGTTAACTGTTGTCAGTTTAGCTGGGAGAAGGACTGGTTCAGCGGATTTCTTAATTTTTATGGGTTTATAGAGGATTGCAGGCAGTGGGTAACCAAATTTAGGAAATGAGTCAATATTTAAGGTGATAATATTGCTAGAAGAAAATTAAGTAGTTAATCTACTTAAAATTTAAAAAATTGTCATAAAAGAGAAAGTATGTAATTGTGGGCATGATTGTCTACCACCATCAATAATGATTTTCCATAGGATCCTTCTAGGAATCAGCCTAGCTTAGATCATCAGAAGAGGGCGTTTCCTTTAGCCTGGCTCCTCCTGATTTTTTCCCCTGTCATCCAGCTGAATCACAGGTCTGGACAGGCAGGAGGTTGGGTGAGGTATGTGTGGTCATGCAAGTTTCTAGGTCTTTGTAATGTATCAGGGCTCCCAAGGGTGTCTCACAGTGACAGACACTTTAGCTGAATTAAGCTCAACTGTCAGTGTCTGATAAGGTTAAAAATATGGATTCTGGAGTCAGATCTTGACTATGCCACTTGCTGGCTCAGTAACCTTGGACAAGTTAACTTCACTTCCTGAGCCTCTGCTTCCTCACGGGTAAAATGGGAACGACAATAGCAGCTCTCCAGTTGTTGTGAGAATCAGATGAGATAAGGAATGCAAAGAGCTGTCCTGCGTGGAAACTGCTCAATAAATGTCAGCTATTTTACGATTCTTCTTATCACTCATTTAACAAACATTGATTTTTAGATTTGTTGTTATTTTTAAAATTCACTTATTTCGTGATTGCTGTAGATAACTTTGAACTTTTGCTGTTGCTGTGAACATCCCTACAGCTCTCCTTAATACTTGCTTTGAAGCTAGAGCTCAAATTTCAGAAGTGATGGAGAATAGTGTAAGCCTGGCCCTCTGGAATAGTCACTTTAAATTCTTGAGTCTTTAGGTGAGGCTTTCTAAAAATCTTATATCTTAATGCTGCTTTCTTAGCAAGATAATCCCACTTTTATTGTAAGCTTGGGGTCATTTGACGTAAACCTCTGTAGCTTCCTTTCCACCCATGGGTATTGTTGACTTGTTGACCTCTATTTCTGTCTTTTCCCACTTAAAGGAGAGGAAGCTTGATATTACTTACTTAAAACTTTTTAGTAGAATCAGGTGATCTTCAAAATAAAGTAAAAATTTCTCAGCATTTTACCCAAATCCTTTTGTAATCTAGGTCCTGCTTTCATCTCTTACCACTCTGTGTTTCAGTCACATGCAGTGCACCGTGTTCTTTTAGACCTCTTATACCTTCTTATAACTGATCTTCTGCTTGGAATTTCATCTGCTCTTTGGGACTTAGTTTCCTGTCATTTCCTCCCGGAAGTCCTCCTTGATCTTAGTAGATACTTTTTCTTCCTGAAACTCTCAGTACCTTGTATATTTCTCTTGCTGTAGTGTTCATGTTGTATTTTAGTTAGTTTGGGCTTCTATAACAGTATACCACAGACTGGATGACATAAACAGCATTTGTTTCTCACAATGTTGGAGGCTGGAAGTCTGAGATCAGAGTGCCAGCATGGTCAGGCTCTTCGTCGGGAACTTTTCATGGTGTACGGAGGGCTGTCTTCTTGCTTTATCCTCAGACGGCAGAGAGAGGAAGAACTCTGATACCTTCATCCCCTTTGAAGGGCACCCATCCCATCGTGGGCACCCCACCTCCCGACCTCCTCCAAACCTGTTTACCTCCCAAAGCCGTCACAGTGGGGTTTAGGGCTTTAAAACGTGAATTTTGGGAGACACAGACATTCAGTCTGTAGCATGGTGTGTTGCTATCGTTTGTTCACACGTCTTCTGGGGGACTGTGCCTCAGTGTAGGCCCATCTGGAATCTCAAGTTTAATCAACTAAAGGACATTATAAAAATAAATTCACTACTAAAAATCTGGTGCATGGATTCTTGGGGATGGCATTTTGGAACAAGATTCTAATATTGTATACTCCCTTTCTGGGATGTCAAATTTACCTCCTTTAAGAGAACAAAGTAGCTACTGTTCATTAAAATAAGTAATATCTGAGAAATGAATTCGTTTTTAAGATATGATCAATAATTTCAGTTCATATCTTCCTGTATTTTAGGTAATGGAACTGTTGGTCCATCTGAATAAGCGTATAAAAAGCCGCCCCAAGATACAGCTCCCAGTAGAGACACTCTTGGTTCAGTACCAGGACCCTGCTGCAGTTTCCTTTGTCACAGTGAGTGTTATCTTGGAATATTTTCTGACTTACAGTAAGTTTTCTTTCATAACATTTATTAGATGTCGTCAGTATATTGGCCAGCCTAGAATTTCACCTTAGACTAAATGAAACATGAGGTGTTTTTCTTCAAAAGGACACACTGTTTTTCCACTGAGTATTGATCTGGAGGAAATGGTAGGAACAGGATAATGTATGGCCGTTTACACAGGGCAAAGGAATGTTGGTGTAATGACTTGTCAGGTATGTTGATTTACAAAAGAATGATTGATTCTTGGTAAAAGATTATGAGAGGTCAGTCTGAATTAGAAAGGGAAGGTTATTTTAGTAATTGACCAGTTGGGAAATGGCAGCCTAGGATTTAACATGGGGTCTCCTCTTAGCTTGAAAGGATTAATGTAACAAACTGGGAGAGCTGATACTGATGTGTAGTATGTAGGTTTAGGTAAGTCAAATGATTACTTTTTTCTTTTCAGTGAAAAGTAATTGCACATATGAGTACTTTATTTTATCCCCAGCTTTATTGAGGCATAACTGACAAATAGAATTGTATACATTTAAAGTGTACAATGTGATGATTTGATATACGTGTAAGTGCTTTAGACTAGATCATGCTCTCTCATATGAAGCCCATCTTAAAAGTAAGCATTTTGAGTAAGTGGGGCTGGAGTTCTTCCTGAGATATACTAGTTGGTCAAGCTGTAATAAACAGGTGATAAACATGAGGAAGGAGGATTCAATTTCTTTATTATAACAAAGCTGCCTAGGTTATTAGTCATGTGTTTTTGTTGAAATCCTAGAGTATTTCTTTCATACTTACTTGAGTTTCTCTTGTTGCATTAGAATTTTACTATAATTTATGTTAAGATGGGCTATCCTCGCCTACCAGTGGAAAAACAATGTGAGCTGGCTCCTACACTTCTTACTGCCATGGAAGGGAAGCCTCAGCCCCAGCAGGACAGGTATGCTTTCCTCAATTACCTTATTGCCCACCTGTGAGAGTCAACAGCTGCCATTCAAAAATAGATCCACACATTTGGTTTCACTTGGGCAAATACAAAGGCTTGAGTTGAGCTCTTTGAGTTGACAGTTCTGTGTTACCTCAACATTACTGTTTTGTTAATTTTATAAATTATAAAATTTCTTGTGAGCATATCAAAAAATGTGTAGAGCTAACATTTTTCTCAATCTAAATGCATTTTTATTTCGGTTAGTTATTTTGAAGCAACTGATTTTCTGTGATTGCAAAAATTTGAGATCTAATATGCTTTTCATCAGACATTTCTGTCTTGGAGGATATAAAGTTTCAGAGCAGTTTTCTTAAGGAACTAATTACTCGTTTGTATTAATATGGGAATTGGAGAGGTGAAAAGGAGTATCATCCTTGGTTTCTAGGCTTAGCTCAAAACTTCTGTATCCTACCTAGCCCTGTTGTGGTGACAACCATGAAAAGAAGTTGTGGAGGAAAGATGGATTTAAATCATGTTTTCACTTCACTTTTTAGAGCATAAACATTTTTAAAAGATTGTAATACAGATATTTACAAGTAAAATTAATAGACATTGTAAACACTTTGAAGTTTTCATGTTTTAATAGCAACAGGTATAGTGAAAGAAGAAAAGAATCTGTGTTACTTAAATTCACACAGTGGAAATTTAATATTGTATTCCAAATATTGACCTGATTGATGTTTAATTTCTTTAGATTTAGAATGACTTTATTTTTAATTAAATGTGGAAAGGAAAAAAATGATTGACAGGACATGTTATAAGTTGAACTTTACCTAAGGTTTAATATTAAATCTCTTGTGGTAATAGATATTAACACTGAGCCCATATTATGTACATTTTTCTCAGGTGTTTTTAGTGATGAGCCAGATTGGCTAAATGTCACTTATTACTCAATATCCTGAGCTTTTAATAAGAAAGAAATAAGAATGAAATCTAGGCCACGCCCTAGATTAGGACTTTGTAAATTAGTGGTATTGAAAATGAATGGCCCTTGGTACAATTGCTACTTTTTGTTATGTGATTTTTATTTTTTTGGTTTTGTCTGTTATTTGCATGTATAAAAAACCTTATTTTTTAAATAGTTGCAATAAATGTAATTGTTTTTTCAGCTTAATGCATCTTTTAATACCAACCCTTTTTCACATGAAATACCCTGTTGAATCATCAAAATCAGCTTCTCCGTTTAACCTTGCTGAGAAACCAAAGACTGTGCAGCTGCTTTTGGACTTCATGCTCGATGTCCTTTTGATGCCTTATGGGTAAGTAAAAAAAAATAAAAACAAAACAAAGCAACCTTGTTCTTGATTGCTTTTACTGTGTGCAGTCGAGTACTCTTTTCAGTGATTCAACTTTCTCTTGAAAATGAGTGTCTCAGGTTTGCTTTGCTGCAGCCCTGACCTCTTCTGAACTCCAGCCCCGCTGCTTACTGACCTTATGGGTGTGGAGCTGCTGCTCTGCTTTCAGACTTGGCCCGTCCAAGCTGAAATCAGGCTTCCCAGTAAACATAGTTTCTCTTCTTTAACTACCATCAGTGCTGTGATGATTCTCTTAGCCTTGTAGGCGCTCAGTTATAAATTGCCTCTAGCTTTCTCTTCCTCATTGCTGCGGTATCAGTTCCGTAAGACCTCCTTCCTCCTCCTCCCTATGTCCTGGAACCATTCCCGCTGCTGCCATCTAGTTTCGGCTCTTTTCAGCTCTTTTCATGACTTTCTCACCAGCTGCTCTTCTTCAAAACTTTCTACACTGCCACAGAGTTTCCTGATTTTTAAAACACAGATTTTATCAGGTGACACCTTAAAATCCCTGGGCTGTTATTTTCCAGTCATTACATGCACTCATTCATTTCATGTACTCTGTATCTCCTTGCCTGTCTACATTTTAAGAGAAGACAGTTTTCTCTGCTTAGAATGCTTCCCCATCAAGAAAGAAAGGAAGAAGGAAAGAAAGAAAACAACAGGAAACGACAGCCAGGAAAACCACTTTGAAAAAGCCTCACAAACTAGCTTAGAGGCCAGTTCTGTTGTCTCTGACTAAATCCCTGCCCTAGGCACAGGACTCTTCGTTGTCCTCATAAGGCTAAGCACCCATCTGAAGTGCCAGTTTGTGCTTTTATTGCGTTGTTGGCTTATCCCATCCTAATAGATTGGGAGCTCTTTGAAGTCAGGAGCTGTTTACTCTAGCTCTGGTTCCTGGCGTAGTGCCCACGTTGTCATCTGCTTCCAGCCTGCTCCTTTTCTAGGTTGTCCTGCTGCCAGAGATATTCTTCTAACGTATTGCTTTCATTACATTTCTTCCCTGACCAAAAATGCAGTATACGCTATGAGCATGGCATGGGGGGCTCCACATCACCTGTCCCTCCATCCAGCCACGAGAGTTCACGCTGTACGATTTCTTTCCTCTCCTTTTTGCTCTCCTCCCGCTCCTCTAATTTGGCAGCTTTATTTTCTGCACCTTCCACTACCTCTGTCATATCATTTCTTACTTCCCTGCAGTTTCTTTGTCATCTGATGACATATCATATGCTGTTGCACGTGTTGTGTTGTTATTGTCTCAACTTGCTCCAGATGGCAGACACTCAGTCTTACACCTCCTGGTGTTCCTCTGTCTTGTGCTTAGGATGGTGTTTTGCACGATGTTAGCTGTTCAGTAGTTATTAATTGATTTACTTACTGCTGCCAGTCTTGCTATAACTGAGAAATAAATGAAAACCTCCTTTTATAGTTGTTGAATCAGGAGGCAGCCAGAATTGGCAGGTGATGATGGCTTTGGTAATTTAACTTTGAAATCCAAATTTAACTTCGGCACACAATGTACCCAAGCCAGTAGTTCCTCACATTTTTCTTACCAGTGAGAATTTGCCTTGTTTATATAAAAATATTAAAATGATTCTTTAACAGGTTTTTTTAAAAAAAATTAGATGAATTTAGGAATGGAACAAATATGGTATATAGTAATGTAGAATAATCGACTGTGCCATTAGGCTTCAGGTGTTTTCTTTAATTTTTATTATAACGGGTATTTTATTTTAATATCCAGTCTGGTAATTTGTCAGCATAGAATATTAGAGTTCAGAGGGACTTGAATTAATATTCATATCAAAATTTTCATTTTGTAGATGAGGAATGCTAGTTTAATTGGTTCAAAATGAATTTATCAGAAATCTTATTTTTAATCTATAGAAGCTAAAAAAGAAATGGGATGATAAATTAATAACTAGCTGCAAAGCTGTATGCTTTGAACATATAATGGAAAAAACTGGTCCTTATTATGATTTTTTTTCCTCTTTCGATCCTTTTGAATTTTTTCATTTTTGGGGTGTATGTGCTTGTATGGTAAGTGGTTTGGAGGTTTCAGTGAGTTTTCTTTTTCTATTTTTTAAAAATAAATTTATTTTATTTGTTTATTTTTGGCTGTGTTGTGTCTTCGTTGCTGCGCGCGGGCTTTCTCTAGTTGCAGTGAGCGGGGACTACTCTTTGTTGCGGTGCGCGGGCTTCTCATTGCCGTGGCTTCTCTTGTTGTGGAGCACAGGCTCTAGGCACGTGGGCTTCAGTAGTTGTGGCACACGGGCTCAGTAGTTGTGGCTCATGGGCTCTAGAGCGCAGGCTTATTAGTTGTGATGCATGGGCTTAGTTGCTCTGTGGCATGTGGGGTCTTCCCGGACCAGGGCTCGGACCCATGTCCCCTGCATTGGCAGGCGTGTTCTTAACCACTGCGCCACCAGGGAAGTCCTCAGTGGGTTTTCTAATGCAGAAATATAAGGAGTTCAAGGAGAATTGAACAGAAATGGGAATGACTATAAATATTCTCTGCTTTGGGTATAAAACAGTAGTTCCCCCTCCACTCCATTACAGTCAGTAAACCTTTGTCTGTATTTGTCAACTAAAAACTCAAAATGTAGTGGGTCCATAGTGGCTTTTAGAACAATTATTTATAGATTAAGAATGAACATAATATTTATATTCATTGTTGGTAACTGTTACAGTTCATTTGTAACCAAGTTGAGCAGATGTACTCTAATGGTTAATTTGCTGAAGATGTAGATACCTTTTTTAGATAGCTCTAAAATTTTTCTTTATGATAAAATTTTAATTTCAAGTGTTTATTCTTCTAACAAAATTCTGTGGGAGGAAAGTATATAATTGAATGTGCTATATATATGCGTGTGTTTGTATGTGTTTATAGAGGGGTTAAATTCCTGTTTCCTTTCCAGATACGTGTTAAATGAATCCCAGAGTCGCCAAAATTCATCTTCAGCACAGGGTTCTTCTTCAAATAGTGGGGGAGGTTCTGGAATACCACAGCCTCCCCCAGGAATGAGCTTTTATGCAGCTAAACGAGTTATTGGAGATAACCCATGGACACCTGAACAGTTGGAACAGGTATCACACACTGCTTGTTCATACGGAGCTTAACCCTGCACACTTGCCCCTTTGAAGTCCGTGGAAGCATGTGTCACATAATTCCAGCATATTCAGGCTCTCTAATGAAATACGATTGATGTAATGTGTTCTCGTCATCATGTCATTTATTGGTTAAAGCCCCAGGGAAAGGGAGGAGTGGGAAATGCTCTTTAGTTTTTCTAATACTGCTTACATATTTCAAGTATAAAATATAGCTCATTTATAAATTAAGTAACTTCTTTCATTTTAGTTTTTAGTTACAGGTTTAATAATTATCGAGCTGCTTTGGTGCAGTTGAAGTACAATTTATCTTACAGTATTTAGCTTTTTAGGGCTGTACATTTTGTGTAAAGTGAGGAACAAGTGACCATATGGGGGAAAAGCATGACGCCCTTTTATATTTCTTCCTGGGAATTGAAAAATTGGCATTAAGAATTTTATTCTGGATTTAAACAGGACACAGATGTTCTCTGAGCAGCTTTTAAAAAAGACTGGTGCTCTCCAGAGAAGGCGCCTCACTGTGTCTGTGCCGTCAGGCACCTCAGGGAAGAACAGATGAGATCAGTGTGTAATTATTTTGGAATTCAAGCAACATGGGTTAGTCTTCCAATCCTTCCTTTATCTCTCCGTGGCAGTCTCAATGATTTGATCCTTTTCTTTTAGGCAGTGTAAGCGATCACTGATCAAAACAGTGTTCCCAGGAAAGGGAAAAAGGCAAGTGGGCATTCTTGCCACTCAACAAATTTATAGAATGATTTGTTCAGCAAGGGCTCTATTTGATTAGATTAACATCTTCGTGTTTTATAGCTCTTTTTTCTTCTTAAACCATGATGTAAGTAAGAAAGAAGGGTAAATAGTAACAGAAGCTACTCTTTATTGAGTGTGATCTATGGGACAGGCACTATACTGAGTACTTTGAATTATCTCATTCAATCCTCACAGCAACCTGGCAAGGTATAGAAATTGTTAGTTCCATTTTGTAAAAGGAATTGATTGAGGTTTTGAGATTCACCACAGTCTCACTCCTAGTAGTAGGCTTTGAATCTAGGTCTGTCTGAGGGCTAAAGCTATAAGTGCTGGAGAATCATTGTTAACATTATAAATTGTAATCTTAACATTAGTCATTATTTGCTGATTTCTAAGGGCTTCTGTATGCCTTTTGTCAATTTCATGATCTAGTGTTGAACAGTTTAGTTTCAAGGATGAAAGCTGTTTTCCTCTAATTTTTAAATATCTCTTTTTTTACATTTTTTTCTTTCAGATAAGACAGCTTTTATTTTTTTCAAATGATAAAGTTAGTGATAATGTAAATGTTCAAGTAATACAGAACATTATAACGAGAAATTTAAAATTACCTGGAATCCTGCCACCCTGGTTTGTCATTCACCTACAGCCTGCTCTGTGTACATGTGTGTGTACACAAATGTAATTTTACACAATACATTTTTACGTATCACATAACACACTATTTGAACTTCATTTTTTTCATTTAATAGTATATCAGGTTTTTAAATAATGTCCTTTTTAATGTCTGTATTAAATGTAATTATGTGTAAACCACATAATATGTTTTAAACTAGTCTCCTATTGCTGGACATGAGTATTGTTCTCAGTTTCCTTTGCACACTTTTTTGTGTATATCTTTGTGTAGTTGACTCCCATCACTGTGGGTGCGGTAAATGCTTGCATCTTCTCTGTTGTAGCTCTTGTTGCAGGTCAGTTGTGTTGAACGTGGGGAGGGAAGGCAGGCATTTTTATGATCCTTTTTAATTGCATCCTTTGTCATTTAGTTATTGTAAACTTTATCAGTCCTAATTCATACACATGAGAACTATCACGTAACTGATTCTTAAAGGTAAAGTTTCATTTTTCAGGTATATTTATCCTAAATAGAGTTATTTGTATTGAAATTCATAGCTCCTTCACATTGCATGAAGTTCTAAGCAGAATCTCTCTTCAGTCTGTGTTTCATTTTAGCCAGTTAGACTGAATACTGTTTGATTAGAATTTCACTTGCATTTGCAGTTCTTGCATATGTTTGAAATCATGTTTTTTTCAGTATGTAAGAATACTGAGGACAGAATTAGTATGTTAACAATAGATTAGAACTTCATGGACTGTGAGTTTAGTTCTTTTTGAACTGTCAAAACAATCCATGGAGTACTTTACTTCTGATGTACCCCACTTCTACCTGGAGGCTCCAGATTTGGACTTCAGTTCAAGGCTTCATGATTTTAGAGAGGCTGTTAACCTAAGTAGGAAGGCTTCGTATCATAATGGCCTTGGAATCTGAGACTTGGGTTTGGATTGTGCCTTCATCATTTACTAACTGTGTCTTAATCTCTTCAGCCTTGCCTCAGTTTCCTTATCAGAAACATAGGTATAATGATACTCATCTCACAGATTGTGAGGGTTAAATGAAATCATGAATATATATGGTTTAGTATAGTCCCAGGCACATTGTAAGCCTAAATAGGAGTGGCTACTGTTGTTCTATTAATCTTTGGTTTATGAGCGTACTGATATGTGAAACAGATGTTTTAGGTTGGTGGTCTTGGTTTCTCTGATCAGTGGTTTTCCTTCCCTTCATTTATCTACAGTGCAAATTGGGTATCGTGAAGTTCATAGAAGCTGAGCAGGTGCCCGAGCTCGAAGCTGTTCTCCACCTGGTGGTCGCTTCCAGTGACACACGCCACAGCGTAGCCACAGCAGCGGACCTGGAGTTGAAAAGCAAGCAAAGGTAAACTGCGTCCCTTTTAAACTTTCGAAATTAAAAAGAGGCTAGATTTCTAAAAGCTTGCTCAGCACATATTTGTTCTTTTCAGGTTTTGTGTAGTGAGACATTCAGTTTATGAGATTGTGAAATATACCTAATTTGTATGAAAGACAGTTTGCTAAAGAGCAGAATTCTGTATAAGACAAAGAAGAAAAGCTGTTTGGAGAAGTAGTTTAAAATTGGAATGGGTTAGGATTATAACCGTAAGACTTGAAACCTTTGTCTAGGTAAGTGAACTTAAAGAACTGATGTTAAGAAAAAATGTCAAAACCCGGAAGTCATTCATTTTTGATTTTTCCTCTATCTCAAATTATTTGAGATGGCTTTTAATAAAGGATACGTAGGTATTATGGTTAATAGGAAAATCAGGTCCCGTGAAAAGAGGTGTTGAATAGATCTTAATTTATACAGGAGGAAATACATATAGTAAATAGGCTCATAGAAAATATTGTGTTTAAGAAATCAAATCATCCACAATAAAACAGTGGTATGCCAATTTGTACCCATTGGTAAATAAAATTGTGCAACAGTTGATTACTCCATTTAAGTTTCTGTTGAAACTGCTATTCTTATGCCCTGTTGATTGACACCGTAAGTTGAAATAATTTTTGGAAAGCAGTTTGTAGTAGGTAATGAATCATAAAAATATTTACAATCTTTTATCTGAATCTTTTGGGAATTTATCCTAAGAGAATCATTCAAAAGAAGAAAAATATTATATTTAGAAAAATGTTACAGATTCATTCATTATACCATTTCCTGTAGTTGTTCAAAAAAAAGGAAACAAATTCAGATTTCCACAATAGGTAAATAGTTAAATAAATAATGTGACCTATTTGGAATATTATATATCTGCCCAAATGATTATAAAAATAATAAAGCAACATGTAAATTGCCTCCAAGTAATGGCAAATGAATAAAGCATAGTACAAAATGATACATGTACTGATTTCAATAAATGACATGTGCAAAGACTGGAGAATACATGAAAAATTGAAGATACTTCGTTAAAAAAATCAAATTATGGAATAGTTCTTTTTTGAATTTATTTTAATGCTCAATGTAGTTAACAAAATGGGATATCTCTAGGTCCATCCACGTTGTTGCAAATGGCATTATTTCATTCTTTTTTATGGCTGAGTAATATTCCATTGTGTATATGTACCACATCATCTTTATCCATTCATCTGTTGATGGACATTTAGGTTGTTTCCATATCTTGGCTCTTGTGAATAGTGCTGCTATGCACATTGGGGTGCATATATCTTTTTGTATTACTGTTTTTTTGGGATATATGCCCAGCAGTGAGATTGCTGGATCTCACTGGCAACTCTCTTTTTAGTTTTTTGAGGAACCTCCATTCTGTTTTCCAAAAAATCTTCCTTTAAAACTTCTCATTGTGTTTGAACTGACTCCATTCTTTACACCATACAGTAGATTGGATTGTTGGAACTATAAATGTGGTGCTCAGTTATTCTAATTAGTTTTGGTTTTGTCTATTAAAATAATTGTATTTTCCAAAAAATAGCATAACATTGTTAAGAGGTAAAAAGTGAGTTGAGAACAATATGTAGAGATCCCATTTTGTTAAATAAAAGTATCTCTTCAAATGATACGTCTGTTTCTTTATCTACCTGCCATGCCCATCCAACTATTTTACATGCATAGGAAAGAAGTCTAGAAAAAGATAGACAAAAGTTAGTGGTTACTGAAAGGGAATAGAGAGGGTTATGGTGCAGATTATAAGGAATTTTATTTTCTGTCTTATTCATTTCTGAATTTTCACAAGCATGTAATCAGAAAACTAAAACTAGAAAGGTGGCAAGAGGAAAAGTAGAAGAAACAGTGAAAATTATCCTTATTAGTTAATCACTATTAAGTTTTTAGTTTGTTTTACTGAAGTGTGTGTGTGTTTTGTCACAAATCGCTAAACCTGAAGTATTTATAGGAAGGAAACAAAGATGGAGCTTGAGGATTAGTTAGTAGCAATCAGCTGAGGAAAGATATAGGTAAATAATAAGTAGAATTATAGAATGTCTTTGAGGCTAGTGGAATTGTGGATATCCAAACAAGAGGTGGATTGATAAGCTATGAAAGAAGAGATGGATTAGAAAAACAGTCAAAGCACCATGATAAATTATGTTTGCACAAATACAACATAGTTTGAAAGCAGAATCAATGTCAAAGGAGAGAAGAGAGTATGGTTAAATCTCACTAATCAAGTGAAATGCAGGATTGCGTTATTGCTAGGTTTATAAAATGACGGCAGGGGCTGCTGCAGGGGGTGGGTGCCCATCAATAGTAAGTCACCTTATTGTGGTCCTCAATTAGGAATAAGTCTTAGTGACTAACGGCAGCAGGACTGCTCTGTAGAATTAGGTGCTAAAATTGCAAGTGGGTGCTGGGAGATAAGAGGGGGAGACTGGGGATCACAGTGACACGGTATTTGAGAAATGCCATGGGCTGCAAGCTTCCTAGGGTGTGGCTTTAATGGGTAAAATGTTTTTTGTCACTTTCTGTATCACTTTTGAATTTCCAAGTGGCTGAACAGAAGAATCATGCCTCAGGGCTCTTTGAACAAGTGTAGTATGGCTCTGCTGTGTTGGAACTGCTCCGTGGCATTGGCCCTGAGAGTGGAAGACAGTCCAGATTTCTTGAGTAGTACCAAATTGGGCCACTGGATACACTGATCTATCTTACGTTGAATCATGGTGGGATAAGTGACTTTTTTTTTTTGTTTGAAAACTAACTTGGATAGAAGTTAATCCCTTTCCTTCTCTTCTGCAATGTCAATTGCCCATTTCATTTGTGTATTTATAATATTTTTCTCTGGTAACACATATTGAGGCTATGATTTTTTGAAATTATTGGAGTGGGAGAAAAAAAATAATAATTTTAACAAGCTTTGTTGAAACCTTCTGTAGCTTGATTGACTGGAATAATCCTGCCATCATTAATAAGATGTACAAAGTATACCTTGGAGATATACCACTGAAGACAAAAGAGGTAGGTTTTTTTTGTTTACTCTCACATCATCATAAAAAGCATTTTATTGACATAGCTCTATGTATTTGAACATTTTCTCCAGGTTATTTTGATTTAAGTTGAACCTATGCTGTGGGAAATATTGATACTAGTTTTAAGCCATACTAGTCTAGGTAGATTAAAATCTCCTGGTAACTTTGTTTACCTGATCTGGTGTTTTCAATTCAGGTGCTTAAATAATGATTGTCCGGATTACGCCTCAGTGAACTTTTTCTGTAAATATCGTAGGCTTTATTGGATATATCGTTCTAAGGCTGCAGCTGCTCAACTCTGCTGTAGCATGAAAGCAGCCATAGGCAGAACAGAACTGAATGAGCATGGCCGTGTGCCAGTAAGGCTTTATCGTTACTGAAATTTGAATTTCATATTATTTTCATGCAATATACTTTTACAAAATATTATTTTGATATTTAAAAAATCATTTGAAAATGTAAAAACTACTCTTAACTCACAGACCTTACTAAGATAGATGGTAGGCCAGATTTGGCCCATGGGCTGTAGTTTGTTGACCCGTGGTCTAGAACCTAGAACAATAGGTGGGTTCTTCTGAATTCTGGAAATAAGATGTTTGCTTAATAACATAAGTTCTGTTTAGTTAACTGTGTTTAAAAGTGTTCCAAGTTGAAACTTTGACATACAAGATTATTTGTTTGCTTTCTAAACGATTAATAGTTGTTTTAAAAATCATATTAGCTCCAGGGAAAACTGGACAGCTACAGGTAAAAGAATGAAATTAGAACACTTCCTAACACCATACACAAAAATAAACTCAAAATGGATCAAAGGCCTAAATGTAAGGCCAGACACTATAAAACTCTTAGAGGAAAACATAGGTAGAACACTCTATGACATAAACCACAGCAAGATCCTTTTTGACCCACCTCGTAGAGAAATGGAAATAAAATCAAAAATAAACAAATGGGACCTAATGAAACTTAAAAGCTTTTGCACAGCAAAGGAAACCATAAACAAGACAAAAAGACAACCCTCAGAATGAGAGAAAAAATTTGCAAATGAAGCAACTGACAAAGGATTAATCTCCAAAATATACAGACAGCTCATGCAGCTCAATATCAAAAAAACAAACAACCCAATCCACAAATGGGTGGAAGACCTAAATAGACATTTCTCCAAAGTAGACATACAGATTGCCAACAAACACATGAAAGGATGCTCAACATCGCTAATCGTTAGAGAAATGCACATCAAAACCACAATGAGGTATCACCTCACACCGGTCAGCATGGCCATCATCAAAAAATCTACAAACAGGGCTTCCCTGGTGGCGCAGTGGTTGATAGTCCGCCTGCCAGTGCAGGGGACATGGGTTTGAGCCCTGGTCTGGGAAGATCCCACATGCCGCGGAGCGGCTGGGCCCGTGAGCCACAATGACTGAGCCTGCGCATCTGGAGCCTGTGCTCCGCAACAAGAGAGGCCGTGACAGTGAGAGGCCCGCGCACCGCGATGAAGAGTGGCCCCCACTTGCCATAACTAGAGAAAGCCTTCACACAGAAACGAAGACCCAACACAGCCAAAAATAAATAAATAAATAAATTAATTAAAAAAAAAAAAATGGATGCCATTATTTGAAAAAAAAAAAATCTACAAACAATAAATGCTGGAGAGGGTGTGGAGAAAAGGGACCCCTCCTGCACTGTTGGTGGGAATGTAAACTGATACAGCCACGATGGAAAACAATATGGAGTTTCCTTAAAAAACTAAGAACTGGGCTTCCCTGGTGGTGCAGTGGTTAAGAATCCGCCTACCAATGCAGGGGACACGGGTTCGAGCCCTGGTCCAGCCGTGGGATCAACTAAGCCCGTGCGCCACAACTACTGAGCCTGTGCTCTAGAGCCTGTGAGCCACAACTACTGAAGCCTGCATGCCTAGAGCCCATGATCCGCAACGCGAGAAGCCAGCACAATGAGAAGCCCGTGCACCGCAACGAAGGGTAGCCCCCTCTCGCCGCAACTAGAGAAAGCCCACGTGCAGCAATGAAGACCCAACACAGCCAAAAATAAATGAATAAAAATAAATAAATTTATTTTAAAAAAAGAGTAGAGAGGCAAACTCTAGTTATTGAGATGGGTATTTGGCATGTATTTTCTCTTTTAAAATGAAAAAATGAGGCTTCAAAAAAACAGTTAACATGCTTTATAGGCAAAGATGAAAGTTGAGCTTTTAAGCAAAAGCTAGAATTTTGGGAAATTTGTATTCATCACGATGAGCTTGACAGCTTGTCAGTGCTTACAGACTTTTCTGATGAGATTGGTCATGATATTAACATGTGATTTTTTTGTGTGTACGTGGATGTTTTATAATGAAATATTTGCTTAACTCGGTGAGCCAGTATTTTCCAAATGACCAGTGATGTGACAGAAGCATACAGGGTAAGGGAACCATTCAGTATGCAGATAGACTGGTGGAATTTAGTAGAACAGTTTGCAAATATTCCATTGATATGGTTTCAAATCCACATGGCAATTAACCTTTAAGAACCTATTGCAGGGGGCTTCCCTGGTGGTGCAGTGGTTGAGAATCTGCCTGCCAATGCAGGGGACACGGGTTCGAGCCCTGGTCTGGGAAGATCCCACATGCCACGGAGCAACTAGGCCCGTGAGCCACAACTACTGAGCCTGCGCGTCTGGAGCCTGTGCTCCGCAGTAAGAGAGGCCGCGACAGTGAGAGGCCTGTGCACCACGATGAAGAGTGGCCCCTGCTCGCTGCAACTAGAGAAAGCCCTCGCACAGAAACGAAGACCCAACACAGCCAAAAATAAAAAAAAAAAAAAAGAACCTATTGCATATCAAGTTTTGGGGTGGCATCAAATATCTGTAATTACCTGAAAAGGCTAAAATCATCCCCCCTTTTCCAGTCACATATCTTTGTGAAGCTGTTTTTTTTTTTTTTTTTAGAAAAACATAAAATTATGTGTTTAATTAAACTGAAGTATAATTCTGACAAACTTTTTGATAGCAACATTAATTAGGTTCTGTAATATGTCAGCTTATATATAATTCCCAAGATCCTTAGTTAACGTTAAAATCTAGTATAAATGGTTAAGTATAATTTTGGATATCTGGGTAATTTCTAAGTAAGATAGGATGCTCAAATATTGGTCATGAGGTATAGCCTATATCTAGCTTGGCTTCTTATTTTATTTTATTTTTTTTCACACACACACACTGTATTTTATTTTTACAAGAGATAAATAGACTGACACCAAGCATTGTACATGGATGACCACAACAAAAGCAACAATGATTGCAATTACCAAACCTGAAACACACTCATACTATGTTATAATATTGACATTCAGTCCAGTAATCCTCCACTGTAACAGCTCCTTTACTTTGCAGTGAAAAGTGATTTGTATATTCTTTGCCTCTGAGTCCTTGTGGGATTTTTTTTTTTTTTAATTCAGACAGAAAGTCACAAAAATTATACTCATCCTCATCAGTTCACTCAGTCCCATGTAATTAAATTTTTTTTTTCATCTTGATCTTTTGTTAGCACTTTTTTGAGTTCATCAGTTTTTCATTAGAGTTCTGAAAATGCTTATTCATTCAGTTCAGCAGTACAGTCAGTTACCAGAAACCTGTACTTGTCAGAGTCTTTTCCATGAATTTCTTGAAGATGAAACCCTTTTATAGGAACATATTTGCAAAAGCATCAGAGTACACCCAGAACTGTCTGTAAATGACAGAAGACTTAAAAATGACCACAGTTAAAGATTTGATGAAAGTTCATAATAATGCAGTTGACAAGAAAATTAGTTATTTCTGAGATATACATTTTAAAGTAATAACTAGGATAATTACTTATAACATTATACCAGAACATATAAGATTTTTAGAAATTTCATGTAATGTCTGAAACATTTATATTAACATATTTTCATACAAATACAAATATAAGATTTTTAGAAATTTCATGTAATGTCTGAAACATTTATATTAACATATTTCCATACAAATAACCCAATGAAAATTTAGTATTAGTTGTTTTGTTTGTTTGTTTTTTTATACTGCAGGTTCTTATTAGGCATCAATTTTATACACATCAGTGTATACATGTCAATCCCAATCGCCCAATTCAGCACACCACCATCCCCACCCCACCGCAGTTTTCCCTCCTTGGTGTCCATATGTCCATTCTCTACATCTGTGTCTCAACTTCTGCCCTGCAAACCGGCTCATCTGTACCATTTTTCTAGGTTCCACATACATGCGTTAATATACGATATTTGTTTTTCTCTTTCTGACTTACTTCACTCTGTATGACAGTCTCTAGATCCATCCACGTCTCAACAAATGACTCAATTTTGTTCCTTTTTATGGCTGAGTAATATTCCATTGTATATATGTACCACAACTTCTTTATCCGTTTGTCTGTTGATGGGCATTTAGGTTGCTTCCATGACCTGGCTATTGTAAATAGTGCTGCAATGAACATTCGGGTGCATGTGTCTTTTTGAATTACGGTTTTCTCTGGGTATATGCCCAGTAGTGGGATTGCTGGGTCATATGGTAATTCTATTTTTAGTTTTTTAAGGAACCTCCATATTGTTCTCCATAGTGGCTGTATCAATTTACATTCCCACCAACAGTGCAAGAGGGTTCCCTTTTCTCCACACCCTCTCCAGCATTTATTGTTTGTAGATTTTCTGATGATGCCCATTCTAACCGGTGTGAGGTGATACCTCATTGTAGTTTTGATTTGCATTTCTCTAATAATTAGTGATGTTGAGCTCTTTTCATGTGGTGAAGCTGTTTTTTTTTAACATACTTAAAACAACATATTACAACAAATTAAATGCTGACAGATATAAGAATCCAGCTTTCTTTTATTAAGGTGGACAGTGAAGAGATTTACAGAAAATATAAAACAACGCCACTGTCTCAGTGCAGTTCTTTGTTTTGGAAAATATAGTTTTTTATTTTTCTTAAAAATACGTTATTTATGAAAGTATATAATGGGTTTAATATTATTTTTAAGTGAATAAGTACTTAAAATATTTTCAGTTTTAATTCCTAGTATATGAAATATTGATAGGTGTTCAGTATAAACAAAATCTCTTTGGAAGCTTCAGTAATTTTTAAAAGTATAAAGGGATCCTGAAACAAAAGTTTGAGAGACCATTGATTTAGATGATCTCTCATGATTTTTTTCAATTCACAATAATTTTGAAGTGCTGAGTTATAATCACACATATTTTCAACAGGGAGCAGTTCTGAAGCCAGAGCTGAAAAGGGACCCAGTCAGTACAAGGGTCAAGTTAAAGATTGTCCCCCACCTCCTTCGTTCTAGACAAGCTGCTGAAACGTTCCCGGCTAACATTCAGGTAACTCATTCTTTCCAGAGAAAAATGGCCTGTTTACAACTTTCATGTTTGTTTAACTAGACAAAGAACTGCATTAATGGATATTCAGGAGGTAGGTTGATATGTATAACAAGATTAATGAGATTCTTTTTTCTCTCTCAAGTTTAGCTGCAGAAAATACTTTTTAATTATAGCTATAATAAAAAATATATTTTATTAATATATTAATATTATATATAAATATATATTATATATAATATATATTATAAATTTTTATTATAGAATATATGCTGTATATGGTTACCATTCACCCTAAATGTATGGTGATAATTCCTTTCAAACTAGTGCTTTTCTGAGTGGCTTTTTTCCAAAAATGGTAGCACCAGACACTTGGTCATTTAGGTGGGAAAATGAGTCATCCTTGACTGGAGTCCCTCGTGAAGGCAGTGGCCGCAGCCTCTGGATGCTGCTGCCTCAGTGTCTTCACCCCCGTCTGCCGAATGCTCATGTTAATGGAGATCGTCACTTCTTGTTCTGCTTGCCACAGTCGTCTTCCTTGTTGCCCTGCCTCGAGTCTTGCCCACTGCCAGTCTGTTTTCTGTGTTGCCACCAGAGTTATTTTTGCAGTTGGAAATCCTTATACTCTGTTGGTGTGGGATATGAGCCCCTCCGGAAAAGCTCTTGCCTTTTGGTCCAAGTAATGACCAGCTCAGCTCTGGAGACAGATTCATTTGAGCATAATTTTGTCATTAGTTACTTACTTTTGATCTTAAATAAGCCTCAGGGTTTTTCCTGTTTTTCTTTAAACATAAAAAAAAATCTGTAAAATGGATGTAATGATAGCAGCTACCTCATAGCAATGTTGTAAAGACTGAGTGGGTTAGCAGGTAGAAGCTTTAGAGCGGGGTGGCTAGTACTCATTCAGTTAGCAAGTTCTCAGTAAATGGTGGAAAGGCAGCAGTTATTTCCCTTCTGGTCTCGTATCTCACCATACCCTTGCCCTGTACCTTATGCTCCAGCAGAGATTGTTGCTGTTTAAGTATGCTGTTTTCATGGCTCTGTGTCTCCACTCCTGGCATGATGGCCCTCCCCCCTGTAGCCTGGTAAACGTCTACTCCAGTTTCAGGATTTGCTCCGGTGTGCCCCTTCCTATCTGAAATGTTCCCGTTTCCTGCCTCTCATCTCTTTCAGTCCCTAAGTAAGAACACTGTCCTCTTGCTCACTGTACGTGTGTGGTGGGCATGGGCTTCTGCCTTCGCATCTCTGCCTCTTAAGGCTTATTTGTTTAAGTGGCTGCTTCCTCCTTTTAGGTGATACAACTTTTATTCCCAGTATCTGGCTCTCTAATATTTGACTGATTTCAAGTACTCTGTTCTGTGTTTCCGTAAACATAAAATAATCACAGAGCTTCTTCCATTTCACTTTCCAGGCACTGTTTCCCTGACAGTGTTTTGATAATTTTGGTTCAGAAAATTTGGTTGTAGTAACACTACATTATATAATAAGCAGCTAGAAGTTTGTGGCAGAATATTCATAGACATCCTGTAGGTGTACACTTTATTTGTAGTTATTTATGTTTTCAAAATGAGTCCACATGTAATTAAGAAACCTGATACCCCCAAAATAATCTTCTCTGCTCATGTCCCTTGCGTGAGAGTGGCAGCCCACTGCAGCGTGAACTCTGTGTTGCTTCCTAGTGGTAGCCCCACAAATTTTGCAGACTTGTAACATCTACCATTGTGTTTGTTGTTACTCCACAGACTGTTGATTGAAGCTACTGATTGGCTTCCTAAGGCCGTCAGCTAAAATATTTGTATGAAAGAGAACTGCATTAATTTTGAAGAACAAGGTGTAGTGCAAAAGACCTACTGTTGAATCCTTAATAGTATTTGAAGATAGTAAATTGCTATTGTTAATCGGTATTCTTGACGTTGTTCCTTTTTCATAGGTGGTGTATGATGGACTCTTTGGTACAAATACAAATTCAAAATTAAGAACATTATCCCTGCAATTTGTGCATCACATTTGTGTAACGTAAGTTTTTTGAACTATTTGTAAAGTTTTCAAACTGTTGGAGTGATGAAGTGACGCAAGTATATCTTACCTAGAAAGAAATCGTATTTGCTTATCTTAAAATATTTCATATTTTAATAGATTATTTAAATTTACTTCAGTTATGTCTCTATTTTAAGTAATAATCTGAAAAGATATGTAATTATGAGATTCTTATATCTTGCTTTGTATGTGTTATTTTTTTAAAAAGGTGTCCAGAAATCAAGATTAAGCCATTAGGTCCAATGCTTTTGAATGGCCTCACCAAGCTAATCAATGAATATAAAGAAGTAAGTGACTTGTTTTTTTAATTTTTGTTAACATTTTATATTTTAAAGTATTTTCTGTTATAAACTTTGCTGGTCTATATGTTGATATAGTTAAAGTTTGCTGTTGTTCCATCATTTCTTAACATTTTTAATTGAAGTGGTGCAAATTTCAGAAATTACCACCATCTTTTGCCCTTTCTTTTTTGAAATAAGTATTAAAAACTGATACGGATCTTGAGGTGGTCTTATCATTTCTTTAAATAACATTTTAAAAAGCTAGTACATTTTATTTTACTTTTAGGCACTGTGCAAAAATGGAATGAAAAGAATTAAATTTTAGTTTATTATTTATTTCCACATAGGTCTATTTGGATTTGCTTGTTTTGAGAAACAGTGTTAATTCTTAGGGACTGAGATTTCATTGATTCAAAACTCTGTCAGACTACCAAATACACTACCAAATGTAAAATAGATAGCTAGTGGGAAGCACCCACATAGCACAAGGAGATCAGCTCGGTGCTTTTTATCCCCTAGAGGGGTGGGAGGGAGACGCAACAGGGAGGAGATATGGGGATATATGTAGACGTATAGCTGATTCACTTATATTCTATAGTAGAAACTAACACACCATTGTAAAGCAATTATACTCCAATAAAGATGATAAAACAAACAAACAAACAAACTCTGTCAGAACATGCATTCAGTAAATTTTTGATTCCTTAAGCTAAGTGGAATGAGGATTCCTTGGATTGTAGATTTTCAAATCCTGTTTTTCCTTGCTGTATCACTCCTACCATTTCTAGTATTTCAGGGGAATTTGCTAAAAAAGGTAAGGTTTCAAGAACTCTAGTTAGTATTTCTTCCTAAGTCTTAGCTAAACATGAATGCATGTTTGCAGTAGTATAGTGACCAGTATTTTGCCATTTGGATTTAGAATTGAGTTTGAATTCTAGTTTTGTTCCTTGGTGAGTTACTTAAATTCTTTGGACCTCTGTTCTTTATCAGAAAAATGAGGATAATAGTATCACTTCATTGGATTATTGTGAAGATTAAATGAGATAATTCATGTAAATTATTCAGCACAGTAAAGGCATATTAGTAGATATTATTAATGAAAAGCTATTCATTTGTTGTGCAGCTGTGCTTTGGGGCAGTGTTAGGCCTGACTCTCCTGTCTTCTTCTGTTGATTGAATAGAGCTTGCATGGTTCTTAAGGCCTTGGGAAACTTTCAGATTATTTTTATGGCGTAGTCAGATCCTTTGGATGGTTGGTAGGAATAAAAATGCTTTGGGGCTTTTAGGGGAGGAACTGTATATTTGAAGATAGGTTAGAGAGGCCAGATAAACTACAGGGCTGTAATCCTTTTACCTCCAGATGACACTGCATGTCTTCCCAACAGATGAGTCTGTAAGAGTGGCCATGTAGGTGTGTGAATCCTATGTTAAATGTATAAACTTCAGCTCACAGAAGTGTTACTATGTTCTAAGTAATGTCAGACTATTGGTTTTCCTAAAACCACGTAAAATTCTATCTGTATCTTGAGTGGGAACCTCACTAACTCACCCGAATACTGTGATCCCTTTAATTTTTTATGGTGGAGGATATGAGAAGAAGCTGTTTCCTATGGTGCAGATTTTTAGACAGTTGCTCCCCAGCGTGCTACAATTTTGGGTGAGAGAGAGTGGATCCTAGCCTGTTGGGCAGGTGAATTTTCTAATAAGTTAAGCTGTTTTCCCAGTACGTTGGTGGTGAATTTTGGTGTTTGCAGGTTATATAGTATTGAAACTATCCTGAACTTAGCACCAGCTAAGAGAACCTTTTCATATATGACCACTGCATTTTCCTTTTGGAGTAAGTTGGGGATATAAAGTTTTGTTTTGTTTTTCCTTTTAGTACTGTGATGCATTCTGGGTTTGGACATTTTTATTTGTTTTGTTCAGATGCTGATATCATATAGTTAGGCAGGGTGAGATCTAGGTTTAACAAGGAGTAAAATAATGCATTTAATTGCAGCAAAAGGGTTTTGCTGTTTACTGTGTTTTTTGTTCTGTCTGCTTTTTGTTCTTTTCTTTTTTTTTTTTTTTTTTTCCTTAATTTCAAGGACCCTAAGCTACTGTCAATGGCATATTCAGCTGTTGGAAAACTCTCCAGGTGAGTAAACTCTTTTTCAGTGAGAGATATCCTGTTGGTAAACTAAGAAAAATTGTGGCATTTAATAATGGATAGAGAATAAATTTGTTATGATTCTGAAAGGGTCATAGGTTGTTTAGAAATGTCTTCCTTGTAGAAGGATAATGAATGTGAGACATTTATACTTACATCTGAAGATGTGTTACCATATTAAATGGCAGTCTTGAAATGAGATTTTGAACTGGATTGTGTCATAATGTGTTACAGTTTTCTTGTACCCTAGAGACATTTGATTGACCTTAAATGTTCTTGTTGCTACATAAACGCTGGTAGATATAAACTACCAGCGTTTATAATCTCGATAATCAAGAGTTTTTCTAGTGATTCTCTTTTCTGATAGCATTATATTATGATTCTGAGCAGCCCTGTTTCCAAAGTTGGATTTTTTTTCTTCTGCTTAGTATGGTTTCCTGCACCCAGTTCCTCCTGGTTTCCTCTTCCTTCACTGTATTTCAGAGCAGGGGGATAGAGAAGCAGCATCCTCAGTGGTACCAGGTGCTGCTTACACCCTGGCACAGGTTCTGTGTTGGCCTGTGTAGACTAGGTCTTGCTCTTCTGCACTGTGTAGGGAAGGAGTTTGGGGGCTCAGAAGACCGCCGCTTCAGATCAGCTGATACAGCATAGGATTGTCAACAAACCTTGTCCCTTGTGTGTTGGCATGAAGTGACAAAACTCCTTGTCACCAGAGTCATTAGTTTAAATAGCATTTAGTCTCATCTGTTTTCTTTATTTTAAAATCAGAAATGTTAACTGAATGCATGGAATATTCTAGTGAGAATATCTGGATAATAGGTATATTAATCTAGAGTTATTTTATTAGGCAGTTGAAGAATTAAATATTTACTTTAAAAAGTGTTTGATTCTTTGGGGGTGGTAATCCAGTGATGTTCACGTGGTTCAGAAGTGAAAGTGCAAGTTTAGGCAAGTTTGTGTTTAGTTTCTTTTTTTTTTCCATCTTATGGAAATTTTTGATAGTAATGATGACCTCATATTCTCTTACAGTCGAATGCCCCATTTATTCACTAAGGATATAGCTCTTGTGCAGCAGCTTTTTGAAGCCCTATGTAAGGTAGGGAAACACCTGGCAAGTGTATGCTTTCTGTTTGGATGCTCACTTGGAAACCCAACAGGGAGGGAAACACTGTTTTTATCATCTTCATAGGAAGAGCCCGAGACGCGACTCGCTATTCAAGAAGCACTATCCATGATGGTTGGAGCTTATAGTACTTTGGAAGGAGCACAGCGGACTCTCATGGAGGCACTTGTGGCTTCGTACTTAATAAAGGTAGGTCCAACTATGTGAACTACAATGGCTGGTAGTATATGAATTTTACAATTTTTTTTAAACAGTTTTTAAGCTCTCAGTTTTTTTAAAAAATTTATTTATTTATGGCTGCATTGGGTCTTCGTTGCTGTGCGCGAGCTTTCTCTAGTTATGGCGAGCGGGGGCTACTCTTCATTGCGGTGTGCGGGCTTCTTATTGCGGTGAGTTCTCTTGTTGCGGAGCACAGGCTCTAGGCGCATGGGCTTCAGTTGTTGTGGCTCATGGGCTCAGTAGTTGTGGCTCACGGGCTCTAGAGCACAGGCTCAGTAGTTATGGCACACAGGCTTAGCTGCTCCGTGGCATGTGGGATCTTCCCTGACCAGGGCTCGAACCCGTGTCCCCTGCATTGGCAGGTGGATTCTTAACCACTGTGCCACCAGGGAAGCCCTACATTTTTTTTTTTTTTTTTAAGATCAAAATTTGAATTGCTTTTTGCCTTAACTCTCTATAATGAAGAGGAATATTTGTTTTCACTTGGACTGTGATTTATGATCTGTTTTTAATTCCTCGTTATTGGAATCTGATTTTAGGGAAGAAGGAGTAGTGATATTCACAGAGGCCTTATGTTTAAAGCCTTCCTTGTTGGAAAACTGTTCTTAATATCATGCTCTCCCAGTTGCAAGTGTTTTGTTTTAACTGGTAGCTGAGCACTACAGTCCACTGAGGTGGAGTTCTGTAGGTAACACTGGGTGAGAAAAGCAGAAGGAAAGAAAGGCACAATTTATGGATCAAAATGAGTCTGTAGGAAGTAAGCCAGTACCATCATCCATACTCTTCTTCCTTCTAGTCCTCTTCATTTGCCTGCCATGGGAGTTTGCAGGAGAATTTTTAATATCTGTGGTTATATACACATATGTATACATGATATATAATATGCAATATAAAATAATACATTATGTATTTGCTTTAGTCAGTTCTTTGTCCTCCATTTCTAGGAGTAGAGAGGGAGATTAAAGAGGGAATGATGTCAAATATTGGTGAGATTAATATGAATTGCATCTTAACTGAAATTTGGCTGCCACGTTTATTAACACATTTATATTGAGGAATTATTAAAGGTTCAGAAAGGTATCTGGTTTCTGTTGAAATATGACAGGATAATTATGTACACTCAGAAGGCTTATTATATATAGCGTCCCATTGTCAAATGCTCTTGGTGTCCAGTGTACCTGGTTCATGATCATATAACATGGACAAAGAAGTATAGGCTTATTTGGAAGCTCATTAGAGTCAAATACTTAAAACTTTTTGTAGGTAGCCTTACAAGGCAATGGAATGCTTGTGTAATGCACATGGGTGCTGGTTATACTTATGCAGATCAAATCATGTAACAGTATTACCAAGCCAAGGTAATTTATTTTCTTTTCTCAGACTACATGTAAGGCAACCAGACCCTGGGCTAAATCATATAGACTGGTCCTTAATATCATTGCCCTTTACAGTAGCTCCAAAAATGCTAAAGAACAAGAACACCTGAGTAAATGAGGTAGTACACGTTTCTAAGCATCTCTCATCTCACTTAGGTTGTGACTGGAGGAATGACCCAGGGGGAAGATACACGAGAGTAAAGCTTAAGCATCAGTAGACTCTACAACTGCTTTTCTGGTTGAACTTCGTATTCATAGATTACAATCTTAATCTATTTAAGTTAATTGGATATATTTATGTAGTTGAAGCTTTGCTTTGGAGTCAGTTTTAATTTAAGAGCTAATCTGAAAGCGTTGGTGGTATTTTGCTTTAAATTTGTAGGGATTCCAAGTAAGCTCTGTTTGTGTTCCCTGCAAAATATCTGAATTTCACTCATGTGACTGAGAGTTTAAGAGTTGGAGAAGCAGAGGTGGTGGCTAGAAACTGCCACAGTGACCTTGGTCTGATGGTTGGGCCTGAGGATGTGCATCTGCAGAGAGATTCTCTGGTTATGGTCTTGGTGGGGTTTCCTGCTCTACTTGGAGTGTCCTCTTAGATCATAATAGTATTCTTTAAATAG
This sequence comes from Balaenoptera acutorostrata, assembly GCF_949987535.1. NCBI lineage: Eukaryota > Metazoa > Chordata > Mammalia > Artiodactyla > Balaenopteridae > Balaenoptera > Balaenoptera acutorostrata. The sequence continues at coordinate 103,224,439 of NC_080069.1, read as the reverse complement.
TGTCATTGTCCAAAGACTTTTAAACAACATGATTAAAGATCTTGACTAAATGATGTTTTATTTATTTAGATATATTTATTGAAATATCAACTTAAATTTTGATTGTTTACAATTAAAATGACTCAACTGGAATGAGTTGTTGGTAATTGAATTCTTTTTTTTTTTTAATGTGTGTGTGTGTGTGTGTGTGTGTGTGTGTGTGTGTGTGTGTATGTTCGTGCGTTTCTGTGTCAAATAGCCTGAAGTTCAAGTTCGACAAGTGGCTGTGAAATTTGCCAGCACGGTGTTTCCCTCAGATCATATACCGTCCAGATATTTGCTCTTATTAGCTGCAGGAGATCCGTAAGTTTCGAAGGTGTTAATTTGAATTTGGGTTCATTTAAAATTTAGTTGAAAGTTGAATAAAATTTATGTTGTTTGCAGTGTTCGTCTATGGAATTTAGGAGCAATTTATTAGGGTTAAAAGTATGGCTCCCTTGATACAATATATAGACCTGTAGTCATACCCTGTCTTGTTTTTTCCTGTGAGTAAAATTCAAAGATGAAAGCCATATGACTCTCCACATCTAATGAAATTTCCAAAAAGAAGCGATTGCTTATCATGTATTTTATGCCTCTTTGCATAGATAGCCAAAAATATATTTAAGACAGATGACAAATAAAATTGCTGTTCTTAGTCTTCATATGATCATTCTCCAGTTGGTGAAATTTATTTATGTTTCTTATTTATCTTTCTGAAAGACGGGAGGAAGTTCATGGAGAGGCACAACGAGTTTTAAGGTGTCTTCCTGGTAGAAATAGAAAAGAAAGTGCTTCTAAGCAGATGCCATCTTTCCCAGAAATGGTATATTATATCCAGGAAAAGGTATGATATTTAACTTCAGATAATAGTTTAAGTCATATAATGAATGATGAAAATAAACTTACATTTTTTTAGGTGACACATTTTATAATGCTAATCACTAAATGTTGAATAGTTAGTAAAGTTTCTAACAATGTTAATACAATAAGAGGAAGGTATGAAGTGAGGAGAAAAATATAAATCTCAGATGTAATTAATCTGTTTTGCCCAAATCTAAATTACTTACAATTCCTTTTATGTTATTCAACATTTTGGCTGTGTTTATTTTATTATTATTATTATTATTATTTTTTTTTTAAATTTTTATTGGAGTATAGTTGATTTACACTGTTGTGTTAGTCTCTGCTGTACAGCAGAGTGAATCAGTTATACATAAACATACATCCACTCTTTTTTAGATTCTTTTCCCATATAGGTCATTACAGAGTATTGAGTAATGTTCCCTGTGCTATACAGTAGGTCCTTATTATTTATCTATATTTTATATAGTAGTGTGTATATGTCAATCCCAATCTCCCAGTTTATCCCTTCCCCCCCTTTTCCCTCCTGGTAACCGTAAGTTTGTTTTTTACAACTTTGACTCTACTTCTGTTTTGTAAATAAGTTCATTTGTACCGTTATTTTTTATTTTATTTTATTTTTTTAAAATTTATTTATTTATTTATATTTTTGGCTGTGTTGGGTCTTCGTTTCTGTGCGAGGGCTTTTTCTAGTTGCGGCAAGCAGGGGCCACTCTTCATCGCAGTGCGCGGGCCTCTCACTATCGCGGCCTCTCTTGTTGCAGAGCACAGGCTTCAGACGCGCAGGCTCAGTAATTGTGGCTCACGGGCCTAGTTGCTCCGTGGCATGTGGGATCTTCCCAGACCAGGGCTCGAACCCGTGTCCCCTGCATCGGCAGGCAGACTCTCAACCACTGCGCCACCAGGGAAGCCCTGTACCATTATTTTTATTGGCTGTGTTTAAAATTTTTACCCTTGGCATGACATGCTTGAAATATATCTTTTCTATTTTTAAGGGCATTATTTAGGGCAGCATAAGTTTAAGAATGCTTCAGGGAGCAGTTCAGACTTTTTCCACCATGATCATAAGAGAGCATTGCGTCTGCTTTTGCAAGTCCCCTGTTTTTGCTGGTAGATCGGAGTATTGACAGTCATGACCCCCCACCCTGACCCTATCCTACTTTTTACGTTGATGTTTCTCTTGGTGTGCTGGGGGGATACCTTACTGCCCTTCACCTCTACTGGTGGTCTTAGCTTTTTGCTTAGAGAGACATCTTAAGGGTGCTGGAGGTCAGTATGTAGCAGCCGTGATTCTCTTCTCCATAACACTGTCGTATTTGTGGGCAGAAGATGCTTTTGTGCTAATATTTTCCTTCGACCTGTATTATTAATGAAAATAACTGGCATGCAGCGCCCTGGGGTGACTGTCAGTAGATGCCTGGAGTAGGTTTATTCTTTTTATTTTATTTTATATTTTTTACTTGGTACTGTGTCATCTTTGCAGCTTTTTTCTTTTTCTTTTTTCCTTTCTTTTTAAAGTATAGTTGGTTTATAGATTTATTCTTTTTAAACAAGCCAGTCAAAAGGCAACACATCTGTAACTTAGGGTTTGAGGTCCGTGCACAGTCAAGCATGATTAATGGAAAAATGCTTTGACTAGAAAAAAAACAGTAGCAGACAATAATGTAGTTAGAAATACAGTTATTGTTGAGTTGAGAAAGGGTACACGTGCTTTGTTTTCCAGTAATTGATTTTTGGGGTTTATTTTTATTAGGCTTCCCATCGAATGAAAACGCCAGCCAAGTATATGACTGGGACAACTGTCCTTCCATTTAACCCAGCAGCCTTTGGAGAGGTAGGACTGGCATATATTTCTATTTTGCTTTCGCTAAAGGTTCTTAGCGATAATGTCACAGTCAAAGAGATGACTGTGAATTTTCTGTGTTCGAGGTAAACCCATAGAGTGACGTCATTGTTTTATACCAGGTTGTTTATTAGGAAAACAGTACTTAGTAATTGGTATTATTTTAAATCATAGTGGAGTCTAGAAATACATTTATCTCAGTGAGATTCTCTTCGTGAAAGAAGTAGATGCTCTGCATTGGTTGCTATTGGGAATTTACAGCAAATTAGATTTGAATTTTAAAGCCAACAATATATTGAGGTTATTTGGATTATCCAGTTTTGAAGGTTGGAGAATTAGATTATCTCATTTACTAAGGGAAATTCTGTTGTTTCAGTCATTGACTTGCACTAATTAAATGGCAAGAGATAATCTTGTTCAGAGTGAGTAAGAAGACTCATGATGAAATTACTGCCTGTCCTGTTCTAGCTGTCAAGGAAAGAGCTTCCAGAGGACTCCTTAGTAGCTAATTATGTCAGAGGTTTTTAATGACGTCGTAGCTACTCTTCTGTAGATGATTTGAACCCATTTTCTCAAATTCTTGTGTCAGTGGAGATTAAATGCAGCTGGAGTTCCACAGGAACAGATCATTGGTCCCGGGTTTCTGCCCAATGTCTGTCTGTCTGTCTCTCTCACATACATACACACACATCTTTAAAAATAAATAATGATTTTCCTTGTTATATTTTAGACTTTAAAAGTGGAGTTTGTGTTTTAACTCTGTTAAAAACCACTCTTTGGATTATAAAAGCTGGTTATGTAAGTTCTGCTCCATTGTGGTAATTTCAGTTTACACGTTGAGTCGTGTTTTCCAGCTTCTGTGAGGGCTGTTGAATAGCTTTATGAAGGAAGGTGGGGAATCAAAGCTGGGAACTGTCACTTTGAAGAATATCTCCTGCCTTGAGTTTTTGAGACGCTTATCTGGTGTCCTTCTTGCTTCTGTCTGTAGATAGTCCTGTACTTGCGCATGTGCCTGGCTCACAGTGCGGGAGTGGTGCCCACCTCTCAGAGTTTGGCTGATATGCAAGATCACGCCCCGGCCATTGGACGCTATATACGGACTTTAATGTCGGGCAGCCAGACAACACCCTCCTCGTCTTCTTCCAAGAGTGGGGAAACCAACCCTGTTCAGATCTACATCGGCCTGCTTCAGCAGCTGTTAGCAGGGGTTGGAGGTAGGCGGTCATGACGCTGAGGATTATACTAAAGCACTTAAGCAAAAATCTAATTTTAAACTCAGCTGAGAATTTATAGCAAAATTATTTTCTGTCTTCTCTCCTACAACTGAACATGAATCTTTGTTTCTTTTCTAAACTTGCCTGAGTTCATCTTTGGTCCACTGTTTCTTTTTTCAGAAAGAAATGCTTAACAATAGGTAATATAGTTTTACTTTGGAAGTGGATGTGAAGAACAGGGCATCTTTTTATAGACAATAAGTCTGTATATTTGCTGTATTGAATCACATACTGTATTTAGGTTAACTTTTGTAGAACTGGGGAATGCCTCCTAAAGCTGTAGCCTTATGCTTTAAAGGAATGTAGTGATCTCTGTACGTTTATTGCTTTTCTTGAAATCAGAATGGTTCTGAATTCCTTCTTATTTAGGTTTGCCAGTCATGTACTGTCTATTGGAAGCTGTCTCAGTGTATCCAGAAAAGCTGGCTACCAAATTTGTAGACAAAACCGAATGGATAAAGGTATATCCTGTGCATGTGTATTTCTTTTTGATTCTGTATATTTTAAACTTTGGTCTCATGATGTCGCCTTCCTACCAGTATTTTGGTGGCCTTTTCTGCCTTGAGGTCATTTTGAAACTCTCATCATTAAACACTTACTGGGAAGCGTGTAGGTCCATGTATTGCAGTGATCCATTTAGGTGAGAGGGGGAGATGAATTGGGAGTCTTATAAGTAAGAAAAAATTATTTTTCTGTTTTAAAAGTTTAAAAAAGTAATAAATATGTATAATTTAAGTAAACAATTATGTAAGATGTCTCCTTTGCATAGTCTCTCAGCTACCCAGATCCCTTCACCTTCCTGCCTCTTCCTCTCTCACCTGACAGACATGCATAGGTTATCACTTATTTGTATATGGTGTCCCTTCTAGAGTTTATTTATGCATATACACACAAATGAAATTAGCATTTTTGATTTTTCTTCCTTTTTTCACACAAAAGGGTATTATACTTTTCACACTGTTTTTTAAAAAATTAATTAATTAATTAATTAATTAATTAATTTTTTTTTGGCTGTGTTGGGTCTTCGTTTATGTGCAAGGGCTCTCTCCAGTTGCGGCAAGCGGGGGCCACTCTTCATTGCGGTGCGTGGGCCTCTCACTGTCACGGCCTCTCATTGTGGAGCACAGGCTCCAGACGCGCAGGCTCAGTAGTTGTGGCTCACGGGCCCAGTTGCTCCGCGGCATGTGGGATCCTCCCAGACCAGGGCTCGAACCCGTGTCCCCTGCATCGGCAGGCAGACTCTCAACCGCTGCGCCACCAGGGAAGCCCTTCACACTGCTTTGTACCTTACTTCTTTCGCTTAGCGTTAGAACATGGAGTTATTCCTGTATAACTACAGAGAGAACATCCCCTTTGTTTTAACGACTTCATTGTTTTCCACTGCATGAACGTGCCATAATTTATTGTAGGTCCTTATTGATGGTCAGTTAGGGTACCTCCAGTCTGCTGCAATGAACAAGCCATCATTCTGAATATGAGTGGGTATATTTTTAGATAGATTCCCCAGAAGTGGAATTGAGGACACATGGATGCAATTTTAATAGATAATGCACATCCTCCATATGAGTAGTTCCAATTCACACCCCCACCGGCCATGTTGGAGAGTATTTTTGTCCCGTGGTCACACCAAAAGGGTTACCAGGTTTAGCAAATAAAAATGCAAGATACTCAGTTAAACTTGAATTTCAGATAAACAGTGAATAATCTTTTTTATTACAGGTCTGGCTCATATAGTTTTGTATACCTTTTGTGCTACATAATGTAGTTCTTTTTGGAAAATGCAGGTTGAATTATGGTAAAATGTACCAATTATTTAAGTGTGAAAGCATGAAGGTAATTTACCAAGAGGAGTGAGTTTTGTTCTTTTCTGGAAAAACTAGTCTCATGAAATTGCTTCTAGTTTAAAAAGGTTTTTTAATTCTTTGTGAATATTTGCTGATTTTAAAATGATCTTAGAGTTTTTGACCTTTGATCTTGTAGATCAGGGGTCATTAACCTGTGGTCCATGTGCCAAATCTGGCCCGCCTCCTGTTTGTATGGGCTGCAAGCTAAGAATACTGTTTACATTTTTAAAGGGTTGAAAAAAAATTAAAAGATGAATAAAATTTCCTGACATGTGAAAATTAGTGTCTGTAAAATTGTACTGGAATCCAGCCACACCCATTTGTTGTCTATGACTGCTTTTGCACTGCAATAGCAGAGTGGAATCATTGCGACAGATTTGGCTCTTTACAGAAAACACATGCTGACCTCTGTTTCAGATCAGCTGTGTATTAATTCCACCTGTTTTATACTTTGTATCTTTGATGAAAATGCACATAAGATTTTGGTCTATATACCTCTGCTTTTATTTTGTTTTAAAATAATAGCTTGTTGTGTTCTTTTCTCATAGTTACCAATAGATGGAACATTGTAATGTTTTCAATGTTAGACGTTGTCAGCAGGGAGATGATCATATGTTATGTGTGTATTTCTTTTTCTGCACCGCTCAGAGTCTGATGAATAGCAGTAAAGAAGAGATGCGTGAACTGGCAGCATTGTTTTATTCTGTGGTGGTATCTACAGTGTCAGGAAACGAGTTGAAGTCAATGATAGAACAGCTTATAAAGACTACAAAAGACAATCATGTATGTTATCAGTTTTGTCTTTATCCTTTTTTGTGGGAAATAGTTTTACAAAAGCATCTAATATATTTTTACTTTTTGTGTTCTCATTTGTAAAACGAACTCATAAATTTCTTGCCTTTATGATTGTAAAGATTAAATGAGATAGATAATACATGGATTCAATCAGTTCAGTCAACAAATTTTGAGTGCCTTGTGTCTCACAGGCATTGTTTTAAGTGCTACGAATACGGCAGGGAGTGGATACATGAGAAGCTCTAGTAGTGCTTGGTGCTCAGAAATGTTAGTTCCTTTTTTCTTCCCTATCTACTGCCACCTCTCATTGTAGCTGTCCCGTTAGGAAACACTGTTGAAACCATGTGCTTTCAAATATTTTATTTGCATTTGGAGGTTTTAGCAATTAGAAATAGGATCCGTTCATTGTATTTTGTTGGCAGTAGAGGGAAATTATGCTTGAAAGTTATGACGGTATATTTACCTAAGTGTTACTTATAAGCTGGAAGAAAGTGTGGGTGCTTATGAGAGCATGCGATGGAGTCACCTCACCCGGAGTTGGAGCTGGGTATGGGATGAGGGAATCTAACTCCAAGTGAGTCAGGACTCAGCTTAACGTCTCAGAATTCTGTGTTTGAAACTCAAGTTTTCTCTTGTTCCCTAGCCGATTTATTAACATCCAGTGGAGCCTCACATGATCACTTTATTCTTTAGCCTTATATGTTATTGGGGAGGTGACTGTAGTAAACACACAGTTATTTCATTGCATTCTCACACGTGTGAGAGAGACAGACATACGGTATTGTGTTGTTAAATCCAGAGCCCGGAGATACAGCACGGATCCTTGCTTGCATTGGGATTCACAGTAGGAAGATATTTGGCTAAGAAGAAAATGAAAATGGCAGAGCAGCAAGACGTGGAGACAAATGCTGATTTTCTGCCCGAACAAGAGGAACTCATTCAGAGTGCCACAGAAACTATCGGTAATTAATGTGTTTATGCGGATTTGGATGTCAGCATAAGTAGGTTACAATTTTTTTGAATTAGGTTAAAATTTATTGTAACATTTTAATTTCTTTTTATAGCATTGCACTCTAAATACACGAGCTTTTTCACAAAATCTTGATGCTAAATAAATTCTGTGTTTTTAATAACAGTGCAAGTACTCTAGTTTTTCTCTATACATTTTTTCTATATGTTTCTATTTAACAGAGATGATTCCATTATGGGAAAAAATGTAAACATTAAGAAAGGACATGACTCTGGTGTTTTATTACTAAAGAAATGCTAACAAATTATCAACTGGAAAATATGTTATAGACTTTGATTTTGGTTTGCTGTCTTTAAAAAAATCTTGAGTACATTGCTGGTTGCTTTGGATTCCAGGGGTAATGGTATAAAATTCTCTTTTGTCTAAATGTGTTTACAGGCTCATTTTTGGACAGTACATCACCCCTCCTGGCAATTGCTGCCTGTACAGCCTTGGGTGAAATTGGCAGAAATGGTCCACTCCCAATCCCCAGTGAGGGGTCTGGCTTTACTAAGTTGCATCTTGTGGAAAGCCTGCTAAATAGAATACCCTCCAGTAAAGAAACAAATAAGGCAAGTCTCTTCCTTTTATCCTTCTCTTCTGAAATTCTTTCCATTCATAGGTAAATAAATGAGTAAAAACAGAATCATAGTCAGGATAGATGGCGTTACAGCTGGAGGAGGGATTGAATGTGAAAAAGAATGATAAAGAAGAAAGTCTAGGTGACTGTTTAATTTTGAGTTGGGGATGATTTGTGCACCGCTTTTGTGTGTATACCATATGACCCAGTTACTCCAATTTAGGCCCATAACTGTTAAGATTTGGGTAAATATTAAATGTATCAGGTAATTCTTTTGTCATGCAAAAGGGGGGTAATAAAGTGTTAAATAGTTTTATGATTTTTGTAATTTCAGACCAAATCTAAATCTTAACTTCCTATACCTAGTTTGGTTTTAAGAAGTCTGGGCATTAGTAAGCAGTGTGAGTAATCTCTGAGGAAAAGGACACTTACGTTTTTTTTAGTTTTAGATAAAAACTTTCATAGACTTTAAAAATTTTCTTTGGGATAAGAACACCTCAGTGTTGAAGTATAAGATGATTTAATGAACAGAAGAATCAGCTTACTACAAGTTTAATAAATATGTAATTTTATTCTTGATCTAGCTACTATTTAAAACTTTCTGAGATCACAGTAGTTTTTATTAGCTGTTAGCAACTAGTCATTACCATCCATTGTTGAGCACTTGCAATCTGCCAAGCATATGCTGAGTGCTTCACATGCATTAATTAATTGAATCCCCAGAAGATCTAGTGAAGTAGGTACAATTGTCATCTCTATTTTCCGAGATGAGGAAATAGTGTCACAGAGAGGTGAAGTAACTTGCCTGAGGTCACACAGTTGTAAAGGCTATTAAAATGGTCAAGCTGTGACTTGATCTTAGGTCCTCTGGGCCCAGAATCTACATTTATAACTGTTACAGCTTGTAGGATAATGAACTAGTTAAAGACTTTGTTCTTCCTTCTTTTGCAGCTGTGGACCCTTAATGAACTCAGTTTTATGTCTTTCTACCTCCAATGTCTTCTAGACATAATTCTGTAAAATTGGATACTTAAAAAAAAAATTGTGCTGATGCATTAGTTAGACAGACTCCCCCTCCCTGCTTTCTCATTTTGGAAACATTTTTTCTGGGACCAAGCTGTTATATACTTCATTTAAAAAAAAAAAAAAATTCTGTGTTCTTCCAGATGAAAGAAAGAGCTATCCAAACACTGGGATATTTTCCAGTTGGGGATGGAGATTTTCCTCACCAGAAACTCCTGTTGCAAGGTCTGATGGATTCTGTGGAGGTATTTATATTGCTATCTGGCTGTTAGTCATTCAAACAAAAGGCATTTTTCTTAACTTGGAACTTTGCGTGCTGTGAGGTTTTAAATTAAAACTTTATTCATTTATTCACCAAGTACTTACTGAGTACCAGCTGTGGGCCCATCACTGTGGTAATCATAGCATTGACTAAATCACCTCTGTGGGGAAGTTCTTTTCTCATGATTTTTTAAAAAATAAATTTATTTATTTATTTATTATTTTTGGCTGTTGGGTCTTTGTTGCTGTGCACAGGCTGTCTCTAGTTGCGGCGAGCGGGAGCTACTCTTCGTTGCGGTACACGGGCTTCTCATTGCGGTGGCTTCTCTTGTTGTGGAGCACGGGCTCTAGAGTCCGTGGGCTTCAGTAGATGTGGCGTGTGGGCTCTAGAGTGCAGGCTCAGTAGTTGTGGCACACAGGCTCAGTAGTTGTGGGTCGCGGGCTCTAGAGCACAGGCTCAGTAGTTGTGGTGCACGGGCTTAGTTGCTCCGCGGCATGTGGGATCTTCCCGGACCAGGGCTCGAACCCGTGTCCCCTGCATTGGCAGGTGGATTCTTAACCACTGCGCCACCAGGGAAGAGCCCTTCTCATCATTTTTGAGTAAAGCGTGGTGCAGTGTAGGTAGAAGGGGAAATGTACCCATTCAGCTAGATGTGGGGAGTGGGTGCCAGTATTCTGGTTGCCCTTGAGTCTGATGACTTCGCTTCTGTCTTCTAGGTAAATGTCCAGTGTGGTGGAGAAGACCTATAAGTAGACAACTGCTAGCCAATATGATGAGTGACCTAACACAGTCTGATGTGGGCCCTGACTGGGCCTTGCTTCTTGTCACTTACTCACCAGCCACTTTTGTTCACCAGCCTCTTAGTCTTTCTTTGCTCTGAGCTTTTGAAAGACCCATGCTTCCTTCTTTCTCAGTTTGTTGCTATAGCTCTTTGAAAAGTTTCCTGACCCTTCAGACTCGAGTAGATTCTTTATTTATTTGTGCTTTCATGCTGCTCCGTACTTTTCTTCACAACATTCATCACAGTTGCTAATTGCCCACTAGGCTGAAGGCAAAGTCTGTTTTGCACCCCCATCCTCACCCCCTTATACAACAGGGGCCTGGCAGCGTAATTGGTAGTAGCAGGACCTCAAACATTTTTGGAAGAGTAGCTGAATGAGGAGATGTTTGCGTGTAAGGCAGTGGACTCACGAAGGCGGGCGTGAGCACTTCTGTCTGGGAGAGCTGGTGCACGTTTTTTGGTGGCAAAGTCGCTGCTGGGCCTTGAAGGAAGAGAGGGAGGAGAGGGGAGAGCTGTGGTTGAGGAATAAGGCAGCTGAGTGATAGAGCCGACATTAGGATTCAGGTCTCTGGATTCTTGAGGGAGTATTTTTAAGGTGAAATTTTTTGACAAGAAATTATAACCATATCTCATTCTCCCTGGATGTCACTGACATTGTAACGTCTTGGGGAAAAGCTTGTGATGTCTCCTTTCTCATCTTTTTTCTTTTTATATATCTATGGTAGAGATGGGTTTCTTCCAGTTTTGTTTAAATGAATGAAGGTTTGTCTCGGTTCTTAACTTGCTACTGAAGACATTATTTTAAGACTTTAGAAGTACAGAGCTATATGAAAAGCTTGAAACATGCTAGAGAGACTGAAGGAGGAGAATTTTAAAAAAGCAGGAATCAAGAGAAGCAAAATATCTTCACAGTCATCTAGGACAAAGTTCTAAAGGTTTTTTTTGTTGTTGTTTATTTTAACTTTTTATTATGGAAAATTTCAAACATGCACAGAAGTAGAGAGAATAATAATATAATGATCCCTATTTACCCACTCTTTATTTCTAGAATATTTAAAGCAAAATCTGGATATCATCTCCACAAATAGAGTTAGGGAGTATTGTTTTTGTTTGTAATACCAACTATGTTGTTATTAACATGTAAACATGTAAAAAACAGGCACATAAAATGACTCCCTAATATGGGATCCTCTGTGTTGAGGTAACCTTTTCTCAGCTTAGAGTTGCCAAGAGAAACTTTTGACCAGGAAAGCTGTAGGACTGAAGCCTTCAAATACTTTTTATCAGAAGGAAGTGTGCGGTATCAGCACTTAACACCTCAGCAAGCCTAGAGCATTTAGTTGATTGAGCTTGGAAATGGCTAGACTGTTGTCTGTAGGCTTTACAGTGTTCTCCCAAAAGGCCCATATTCCCATACCCCTCATATTCTCTGTTCTTCATTCTCTTCTTCCTCTCCTATTCTTAGTTCTTTTCTGATTCCCAGCAAACATTAGAGGAAAATGCCAAAGGGAACTGAGGCTGGCCCAATTCCGTATTAGTCAGTGATTCATAATTGTGAGATGTGTCAATTTCTAAATCTGATTTTAAAAACTTGAGTATGTATAGTTCAGAATATTTTAAACTTTTGATTTTTGAAACAGTTCCAAATTTACAGTGTGGTTGTCAGAATAATGTAAAGAACTCCTGTATACCCTTTATCCAGACTTACCAAATTATAGTATTTTACCACGTTTGCTTTGTCATTCTCTGGTTTTTTTTTCTGAACCATTTGAGAGGAACTTGCAGATATCATGTAATTTAAGCGTGCAGAGAGGAGGTGTTAGTAAATGATAAAGGCCGCTGTTCAGGGTGCAGTTACTACCAATCAAGTGTCTACTAGATGCTTTATGTACGTTAACCTTGTTTAATCCCTACGGGCCTGACGAGGTGGATGATGGTATTATGTATGCTCATGTTACAAGTGACAAAGTTGAGTCTCAGAGTTTAAATAAGTGTATGTAGCTGGTGAGAAACAGAATTTCTACCAAGACCCGTATGGCTTCACAGTCCATGCCCTTCTCCCCCAAGTAAATGGTTCCATTCTTCCAAAGATTAAAAATCCCTGCTTAGTGGTTCCCTGCTGAGGGGGAAGGGTGCAACACAGACTTGGGAAAAGATCCTCAAGTCATTCTTGGGTTCTCCGTTCCCTCACCCTGCCTCACTTTCCAACCATCCCGTTAGCTGAGAGCATTGCAGGCAAAAGAGTAAAAACAAAGCATGCTGAGAAACAAGACAGTAAGCAGCTTTTTTGTGGAAATGGATGTTTTTGGGCAATGTTCTCTCTGACTCCTGACTTTTGTCCCCTTCATTGCAGGCCAAGCAGATAGAACTTCAGTTCACTATCGGCGAAGCCATCACCAGTGCTGCGATAGGAACTAGTTCCGTGGCCGCCCGGGATGCCTGGCTGGTGACTGAAGAAGAATATACGCCCCCTGCCGGTACTGTATAGTCGGCTAATCGGTTTATTACCACCAAGTAACCCTCTTCTGTTCTTGTTATCACCTTTGAGCAAAAGAAAAAAATGTATACATTCCATTTTAACTCTCTTTCCAATATTTATATATGTCTTATCAGTTTGGCTCAGTCAAGAAAGATAGTTGGTTAAAGGAGACTGAGCACAAAATGAACGAGAACTGTTTCTTCAGTCCTTTGGCAAGCAGGCAGGGGAGTTAGCTATCGATTACCTTCAGACTTGTGCTCTATTCGTGAGGATTGGTGTGTTTAGCCAGTGTTAGAGGTTGAGGCCTAGTGGTTTCCAAGTTTTGTGTCCCCTAGTCCTTTATCACACAGTGCAGGTCGTGCAGCAGGTGCCTCTTCACTAAGTCACTCTGGCTTTTAGTGACCACATGGGTGAAGGGGCATGCGTTCTCTGACGACATGTTACAGGTACTGTGATTTCACACGTCTCGTGTGCCGTGAACATCCTGCAGGGCACAGGATGGCTCTCCACAGCAGTGTCCTGCCGACCTCAGTAATGCCGAGGTTGAGGAACTCTGAAGTGCAGAGGAAAGGAGAACAATGGCGTAGTAGCTGGAGGAGGAAAGTGAGGTTAATAGAGGTTGGTTTGCCTGTTAGTGTTTAGATGGAGATGGGAAGGATACGGTAGAGAAAGAAAGATTGCTGACACTAGAGAGAATGGGGATAATTAAAAAAAATTAAGACAAAACTAATATAACATCTTAAATTAACTATGCTCCAATAAAAGTTTAAAAATTTAAAAACAAATAAATAAAAGAAAAAATATTTATTTTAAAAACTCCATGTGCAGTTAAGGTCTAGAAGGAAATATAAAGGAAGAAAAATATTTTTTTTTTTCCTGCTGTCACTGTTTAAGTGAGTAAAATTACATTAATCATATGGGTATTAAAAAAACTTAAGACAGTTTTTTAAAAAGAGAAGTTTTAGGTTCAGAGCAACATTAAGAGGAAGGTGCAGAGGTTTCCCACACCCTCTACCCCTACGCATGCCTAGCCTCCCCCACGATGGTGGTAATTTTTCATTCTAGGGAGCTGAAGTTATCTGAGTACCTTTGAAAGGTTATTTAGTTTATGCTAGGTTCTGAAATGAATGATTATCAATTCCTTCAATTTATTTAAACACCTTAGTCATTTAGATCTTAATATGTTATAGGATTGTTGTATTGAGTAAATGTTGATTAAAATTTAATCTTTTTCAGGAAGCTCTATTCAGTTATTTTAATTGCTTCTTATTCTTTCCCTTTCCCTAGGAGCTAAAGTTAATGATGTGGTCCCCTGGGTGTTGGATGTGATTTTAAATAAACATATCGTCAGCTCCAACCCACATGTGAGGCAAGCAGCCTGCATCTGGCTCCTTTCCCTTGTGAGGAAGCTCAGTACCCATAAAGAAGTGAAGGTGAGCCATTCTGTAAACGTGATCCAGCTCTGCTGGAAACTGTTCATGAAATATTTATAATAGAAAGGTGGTAGGAAGGGAAGTGTATGAGGGTGAGGGCCACTAACCAGTAACACGTATTTTGAAATAAGCTATACGTGAAGGAATGAAGGATGGTACCTGATATGTATGGGCTGGAAGATGATTCTTAAGTTGAAGGTTCAATGTCTGAGGAAGTGGTGAGGATGGGGAGGCTCAGACTGTGTGCGATAGACCACCTGTAAGTGCTACAACCTTCAGGTAATTTGGCCACCTTCGAAGATGAGAGCACAGCAGGGTTTGTGACTGCCTCTGGTCGTGAGACTTCACAGGGGTTGTGTGCCCTGAGAGCAAGATTTTTATTCTCCCAAGGAGGAGGAGTTTCAGTGTTCTGAATGCCTTTTTTCTTCTTTCAGTCTCATCTTAAAGAAATTCAGAGTGCATTTGTTTCTGTTCTGTCAGAAAATGATGGTAAGTAATTGGTAAATATTTGATTTCCAAACTTCTTTAAACTTGTATTTTAAATTTTGAAAAATCTGGAGTAATGAACATAAAAGAAGGCTACAGGAAACTTGATTCTTAATGTATTTATTTATTAATTAGATCATTTATTCATTAGATCAGTTTTGCATTTAAAAGTGGAGCCGAGGCCTTCTTTGACATTTGTACTTGTACCAAATAATAGCTTTCTTCTACTGATACTTAGAATTCCTTTTCTCTTTGTGATTTAAGCCAGGAGAGAGTGAAAATATTTGTGTTAGACATTTAAATAGTAGCTTTGTTTTAAACATGTGGTCTAATGTTGACTTTCCATTTAAAAAATTACATGTGGGCGTCCTGAAATCCTGTGATTACCTCTCATGTGTGCAACGTGCATCCATTGACCCTTTGTCACCATGCACTGCACACTAAGGCCCAGCAGGGTTGACTTGGTTTGTGAGTTGGATCTTCTGTGAATGTAGTTCTCATTTACAGAGACTTGCTGGTGTCATGTCCACTCAGATGATTTAGTATGTTTTTAACAAAATAGGCAGGTTGATTATGTTTTCATATCTTTACTTTGATATCATTTTGGGTTAATGTTACAAGTCTAAATTTTTTTTTACTTGATGGCCAGAGGACAAATTTTTCTTAAAAGAATATTGTTTTGTCTGACTTCTGTGTAGAACTTAGCCAAGATGTTGCCTCAAAAGGCCTTGGGTTGGTGTATGAACTGGGCAATGAACAAGATCAACAGGAGTTGGTTTCTACTCTTGTAGAAACACTGATGACTGGCAAAAGGTACAGTGAACTTGAAAATTTCAGATTTGAACACGCAGGACAAGTTTTGCGCATACTGAGAATATGAAGTGGAAGAAGGAAAGTTCAGCTTGTGATTTTCCTGTTTATTAAACCTTTTCTAAATTGCAAGTCATCGATTGTTATGCTGTGGATAGCAGTTTAATTATCCAGTGTATACTGTTTAGAAAGTAAACTAAACTACTGTTTAGAAACAGGCAAGTAATTCAGGCTTTGAAAATTGAATGATCTTGGGACAGGTAAAGCATTGGATTACAGAAGTACCGTAATTACAGTTGGCTAAATGGAATGAAGATGTGGAGAGGAAGCATGTCACGCAAGTCCGATCTGTGAAGAGGAAGAGGGGGGCAGTCATTCTCGTAATTGGTTGCTGTTTTATGTTACCTTCCTTGTAGGAAGAATAGTTCTCAACGTGTGACCACATTTAATTCAGTGTAACTTTATGTGGGATGTCTTTTATATCTATTTGTTCTTCCTAGGCTTCATTTTACAAAATTCTCTGGCTGATGGGAAGGGTTAGTTGACTTTTACATCTTGCACACTGTAGATACTTGATAGGGAATTTGATTTTATAAGTTTACAGATGAAATGTATGCATTAGTTGAATGGTGGTATGAAAATTTTGAGGCTAATTTAAATTCTTGGTGTTGTTTTCGTTTAGAGCTAAGCATGAAGTTTCTGGAGAGACAGTGGTGTTTCAAGGGGGAGGCCTTGGCAAAACCCCTGATGGGTAAGTGTGCCAGATCCATTGATCAGTCACTGTAGACATCTTCTCTCCGTTGGAAAGGGTGCTCACCAGGTTGATTTCCACCCTCGTGGGAGGTGTTGTGTGTTAGTGGAAGAAGAAAATGTCAGTGAAAAAACCTAGTGTTCTAGATTGTGTTTCCTGGGGGAACAGACTGAGATGGAGGTGTGTATGCTGGAAGTTTATTGAAGGGTGCCTGGGGTCGTCACCCTGGGGGAGTGAGGAGGCAGGACAGGTCCGGTGGCCGAGGAGGAGCTGAACTGCTGCCCGCGCTTACGAGATTGTGACCCGTCAAGGAGCTCTGGGACTGGGCTGGGAGGGCCTGCAGGGAGGTCCTGCTCTATGTCCCCTCCTCAGGTCTTTTCACCGCCTCAGTGACTAGCCGTTGGTGGTGGGCTGCTCTCGGGGAGGACCTGACCTTGGACTGAGGGCAGTTCTGTCAGCTCCCAGCCAGTGGGTCCTCAGGGAGGAATCAGCACCCACTGCACCTAGTTTTTTTTTGGGGGGGGGGGCGTCTCTACTTGGTGCTTTGGAGTCCGCCAACTTGGCATTTCAAATTAATTCGTAGAGCCTTACCTCTTTTGTCTTATCATTATTCCATCATGGTTATGCTGTTGCTTTTCCTCTGAAAACCCTCAGGTCCAGCTGCAGCTTGCTGGGCCTTGCTGGGGAGTCCCCAGAGCCCTGCCTCAGGCTGTCTCTCCCGTAGCTCCGTGTTTTCACACTGAACTTGTTTCATTCCGCTTATCCTCCCTCTAGATTCCCTCTGAGTTTTAAAAAAAGTGCTCACTTTTCACAAAATAATGAAAAAGATCAGGTAGTTGAGCAAATACAGAGGGAAGTTAACAGGACTTGAAGAAGTTATCAGGATTGGGACGCTGTAGCTTAGAAAAGGCATAGGGAGGACAGAAGTTGTCTTCAGACGGCTCTCTTAGGATCCTGAGAGAGATTGGTGCACAGTGTACTGAAGAATTATTGCTGTCTCCTGAGGTGATGAGGGCTCCACCCCCATGGGCATCACAGGTGCCTTAGGTCATTTACCAGCCATTGCTGAGAACTGAATTAGGCGACTTTTTATATTCTCGTCACCCTGGTTCTCTGCCTCTGTGGTAATGAGATAACTCAATATTGGAAATTTAGCAAAAACATAATTTTAAAATGTCCTAGTAATATTGGTAATGTAATTTTTAATAGTCTGGAGGTGGAGAAATACATTACAGCATACTTTTTCATTTTTGTTTTCAAGCCAGGGCCTCTCTACTTACAAGGAGCTTTGTTCTCTGGCAAGTGATCTTAGTCAGCCAGATCTGGTGTATAAATTTATGAATCTAGCCAACCATCACGCAATGTGGAACTCTAGGAAGGTAAGTGGCTATTGCTGGATATTTTATTTTTTTCTTCCCTCCAAATCAAACCTCCTGCATTGGCAGACGGTGACAACTGTTAATGCAATGTGTTTTGTAAAAGTCTGTGATTAGAGAGATCTAGACCACCATATAGCTGCTATTATTGATTGGTAAAGCTGGACACCCAGTAAATCAGGCTCTATTCAGGGACAAGGATAGGAGGAGGAAGTATTTTGTGATATTTAATATGTGGATATTATATCTGAGCCACTTTGTTATTATTTTTTTAGGGTGCTGCTTTTGGTTTTAATGTAATTGCTACCAGAGCTGGAGAGCAGCTAGCTCCTTTCCTGCCTCAACTAGTTCCTCGTCTTTATCGTTATCAGTTTGATCCCAACCTTGGCATTCGACAGGCCATGACAAGTATTTGGAATGCGCTGGTCACTGACAAGTCAATGGCAAGTATCTGTGAACCCTTGTCCCAGATTACACATGGCATGTAAACCCATGCTCATCTTCCTTTCTACTTTGTGTACTTATTTGTTTAAACAAGCAGACTTTCTTTCATCCCTTGCTTTCTTCCTTCTTTCAAGGTATCAGAGATGCTCATGGCAACATTTATTGAAATCTCAAAAATGGAAACAATCTAAATGTCCATTGGGTGGATGGTTAAGGAAGTGGCAGTGTATCCACACAAATGGAAAACTGTATGTCGATAGTTAACCACTGATGTAGTGGAGAACAGGTCGTGGTTCTTGCCTTCAAGGAGTTCACATAGTTGGGGAGGTAGATAAGGAATCAGGCAATTACCATATTTGGTTTTTTCTCATCTGGCTGCTTCTCATATTCTCCTTCACTGTTAGATACGAGGATTTCTCCGGGCTTGCCTCTGAGTACCGTTTACTCTCTCCACTTTCTGTTTTTAGATGAGCTCATCAGTTCCAGGGCTTGTAAGTGTCATCTTGATTGTGATGGTTCCCAATCTTTACTTCTGGCCCAGGCACGACTTGTGCTCCTGACTTGTCTATCTCACTGCCTGTTTGACATTGTCACTTGGATGTTGTTTCGAGATACCTTAGACTTACTTTGTCCAGAACAGGACTTAAAAAAACAAACTTCCCCCTCTCTTCTCCTCGGCGTTCATTAATTTACCCCAGCTGGGAAACTGGGCATCATCCTTGATTATTGTCTGTCTCACCCTCACCCTCAATTGAATCCAGTAGCAAATTCTGTTGATTGTGCTTCCAAAATATTTCTCCCTCCCTCCTTCCCTCCCTCCCTCCCTTCCTTCCCTTCTTCCCTCCTTCCTTTCTTTCTCTCTCTGTTTCTCTCTTTCCTTCTCTCTCTCTCTTTTTCTCGTTCTTTCTTTCTTCCTCCCTTCCTCCCTTCCTTCCACTGTGTGGCTTGCGGGATCTCAGTTCCCTGACCAGGGATCAAACCCGGGCCCACAGCAGTGAAACCGCTGCATCTTAACCACTGGATCTCCAGGGAATTCCCTCCAAAGTACTTCGTGAATCTATTCTCTTTTTTCCTAATTCTTCCCTGATGAACAGGTTGTCATCTTTCTCTTCTCTTTGCCTTCTTTCATTTAATTACCAATAGTAAAAGTGATTTTTAAAAACGCAAATTGGATTGCATTTTGGGTTAAAATCCTTTGGTGGCTTCCTAGTTCACTTTTAATAAACCCCATGACCCTTACTGTGTCTTTCCATGCCTGAGCATGATGCAGTCCTTTCCTCTGTCTCCAGTCTGATGCTGGTAGGCACTGGAGGGTTCCATCTTGAGGGTTCGGTGAGTTCTGTTTGCTCTAGGAGAGTACTTGGTACCACTGGGTCAGCTGAGACCTAATAGGTCGAGTTCAGGGCCCAGGCTTAGGCTCTCAAGATGTGAGTGTCATCTCTGTGTGAGTGGAAGGTGAAGCCACAGATGTGGATGAGATCACTATGGAGACTGTCTAGAGACATGGACATAGAAAGACATCAGTTTCTTAAATCTTAGGTGAGTTATTTCCTCCCTGTCTTGGTTTTCTTAAATGTAAGTGAGGATAACAAAACCTCTCCTACCTACAAGAGTAAAAGTGGAAAAGCCATAAGTTTTGAAGTTCTTTGGATTAGCATAAAAAGTGAATCTACTATTGGTGTGTAGTTATTACCAAATGGATAAGTGTATATCAAAACTAAAGAGGCTTAAAATATTAAATTCATCTTCGTTCTGAACAATCAAATGCTTCTTTATGTGCCAGACGTGGTGCAGGGTACCAGGGAGGCAAAGACAAGTGAGACACTGTCCCTGCCCTCGAGGTCTCAGTGTGAAGGGGCAGGACAGTTACTGTGCTGTCTGATACAATGCGCTTAAGAAGGTGCCGTGGGAACATAGGGCAGAGTAGGCCAGTCCTGTCTGCGAAGGTGATGCCTGATTTGAATCTTGGACAAGCAGGAGATGGAAGAGGTAGAGGTAGTGTGTGCTAGGGAGTGGAGGTGAGACAGGACATAGAAGAACTTGGGCGCGAGATGGTCCCAGGAGGGCTTCGTATCCACGCCTGGGTGATTGGACTTTATTCTCACGCACTGAGGAAAATAAGAGGATCACGTTTGCATTTCAGGATGATCAGCTGCAGCTTTCAGCAACTAAAGTGGGGAGAGAGTTGTGGACTGAGAGGCCTAGGGAGACACTTAGGCTGTTACGTACAGAAACACAGTGTGGTAGAGATGAATCATTTGATTATTGATGGATTTTGCATTCTCAGTTTTATCCTTTTGCTTTCATTAGGTGGATAAGTATTTGAAGGAAATTCTTCAAGATTTGGTTAAGAATCTAACCAGCAGTATGTGGCGAGTTCGAGAATCCAGGTACCATTTTTGGAAATATAAGACTAGTCAAATAAAACTGAATTTTTTTTCCCTTCAAATTTCCAGGTTTTATACTTTGTGCCAAAGGAATAAGTTAAAACCACTAAAAAGCATATTTCTGGTTGGGTTAGACAGTTAATGATATTTAAGCTCTAGTCAGTGGTTTTCCTAAGTTGTATTAGTTTTTGTAAGTATGAAATAACAGAAGTAGATCACTGTTAAATTAGACATCAAGATACATTTATATACTCTCATGACTTTGTAGGGTAGCATTTATTTATACATATATAATTTATGTTTATTCAGTGCCTGCTATGTGCTTGGCAGTGTGCTAGGCCCTGGAGGTATATTGGTAAGTAAAAAATGATGTATCATCTTAAAGAGATTGTATTATAGTTGTGGGAAATAGACATTTGATGAGTGTACATGCCATGTGCCTGTGTTATATTTGAGGCACCAAGAAGAGAGTAGTTATTGCCGTCGTGGGGTGAGGGGGGTTAAGACTAGAAATATAGGCAGAATCCATATTCTTGTTTGATATGAATGTTTCATAGTAAAAGATTGAGCTTTCTAGATCATATATTTGAAAGCAAATTGTTTATTTTCAGCTGTTTAGCTCTGAATGATTTATTGAGAGGAAGACCCCTAGATGACATCATTGATAAACTTCCAGAAATTTGGGAAACTCTCTTTAGAGTACAAGATGATATAAAGGTACTATATACATAAATCTGCATTTATTTATAGAATAGCATAAATTGGAATTGTTAAAATATGTATGTTACATATTTCACAATTCAATATCCAGACAATTTTTTTAAAAGACCAGAATTTTCCTCCAGAGTTTCAGTTTTGATGTGTCTGTGAAGTGGCAAGTTTAGGTATCTTTAGATCTAAATTAAATTAAATTAAAAAAAAAAAAAGGGTAACTACTGCCTGATTTTCTTTTAGTAGAGATCTTGTGATGCTGTTGATGAGGAACAAATAACAGTTTAGAAATAATCCAAAATAACTCTGCTTAGATCAGCTTCGTAAGTTGGATCAGTCATTCCCAAATAACGTGACCAGTTTCTCTTTTGCCTCGGCAGTCAAAATTTTAGATTTTTCCATCTTACCATTAAAATTAGGCACTTCAGTTTTTTGCTTTATTCATCAGAGATTTTTTTTAAGTCTTTCAGAATCTTCACATAGATCTCTATACATTTGCTTTTATAATACATTTAGTTTCTAAACTGTTATACTTAATATCCATATTTTTGTAAGGTCAAAATAGGTTATATCTAATTTAAAAAATAGTAGTATGGCATGGTAGTATGTTCCTTGACGGGCAAAGAGCCTAGTGAAACACCATTTTTTACCTGGTAATGAAAGTAGGATTTTTCATCAATTTGTGTAGTTTTGGAGGCAGTTTAAATACACCTTTTGGGGTAGATGAGAAGGAAACTCTGACGTTGTATAATGTCATATTTTTCTCATTTTTAGGAATCTGTACGAAAAGCAGCAGAACTAGCTCTGAAAACGCTGAGCAAGGTGAAAACTCCTGTCTTATACTGGGGGGTGAAGTGGGGCAGGATTCTATGTGACAGTGAAAATTATGACTTATTTTTTTGTCATATAAAGTGACATTTAGTTGCAGTGTAACTGGCTTCATGTTACAGCCCACTTCTAACAACGAATGGGAAACTGGTTGCTATTACATTAGAATACTAGTATTTTTAACAAAGTGTGTCTCTGGGCTCTTTAAATGGAGAGCTCTTCTGGGCCTTTATATAAGATAGGACTTTCTCTTGACCCTGAAGTACACATTACATTTAGATCAAGCAACATCTATTCTCTTTATTATTGCTATGTTTATATGTTAAACTGCCTTTCATACTTACGAGGTTGGCAGCCTTTTTGAAACTGGTTTCCCACTTGAACTTGATTTTGTGGTATATCAGGGCCTTCTAGTATATTAGAAGGTTTTAAATCCAAGTGTTTCTTATTCCACATTTGTGTTCTTGACCTCTGTGTTATGCTGCCACCCAAAGTTATTGATGATGCTCATGATAATAATACCTTAAGCCTTCCTCAGAGTGCTTTCTAAACATTTTCTCATTTCATCTTCAGCTGTTTCCTGTTTCACAGATTAGAAGACCAAAGCTTAGAAAGTAAAATGCATTACCAAATTTTCTGTTTAATTATTGGCAGACATAAGACTCAATCCCAGATCATGAGATCTTCTTTTTCTTTCTGTGATATCGTAGAAAGTAGAGTCACTTATCCTTTTCAATGGATATAGGAAGTAGGAAGTATTTTGTCAGATGAACACGTTATTGGGTGAGAGATCAGTTTCACTAATTTCCATGCTCTTTGTATGTGAGGTTTGTGTGAAAATGTGTGACCCTGCCAAAGGAGCAGCTGGCCAGAGAACCATTGCTGTCCTTCTGCCCTGCCTTCTGGACAAAGGAGTGATGAGTCCTGTGACAGAAGTTCGAGCCCTCAGGTTTGAATTAGCTGATGAAATTGAATGTATTGGATTTACTTAGTTCTTAGCCACCCAGTAGAAATTAGGTTTCTTTGAATGTTAGATTCTTGAAAGAATGGAGAAATGAGTTGAGGAGAATCCAGTGGGGTGACCCAATAGCAAATGTGAGAAGTGGTGAGTGAGAACATTTTTGCAGAGACGTTCTCATGGGAGCCTTGCTTTTGTCCAGCCTTCTGCCACTCTGCCTTAACCTTGAGTAAAGTGTGTTATTTTCTTGTCACTGGCCTCTGCCCCCAGCAGGTACATCTTCCTATTCTGCTACGCCTCAGGTCCTTGGGAGCTTGCTTGTTGGTTATACCACTTAGTAACGTTTCACAGATTATTATGTTTAAAATAAACTGTTTACTGCCTGTGAAATATTCAAGAAGTACACATTTAGATATATATGGCTCTTTTAAGTTAAAATCAGCAGTGAAGGATTCTATTTTTTTTTTTTTTTTTAACTAGAGTGCTATCTGGGAACTTCATCTGTTCCATTTTTTATTTCACTCTTGAGAGTAGATCAAATTAATAGTACCAACACTATTTCATGGTAACTAAATAGTTGGTATGGGAAAGCTCTTCTTAGAAGGATTCAGCTAACAAATGCAAAGGAATGATAAAATTAGGATATCACCATTTTGCTATCCTCAGTAAGATAATCCAGGTAATGATCATAAGTGGCTCCTGAGTCCACTGGTAAAGGCTGACGGGGGGAGCATTATAATGGATGGTTGGTTCATGCCGACCAAACTTGAACCTGCTGTTCACTCTTTAACAGCACAAAAAAAGACAAGCATCCTGATGTGATGAGACAGGACATGTGCAGACCACCTGTGAAAGATTCTTGTTTTAAAAAAAATTGAACTGAACTTGATTTAGCCTGCAGATCTGTATAAGCTACAGAGGAACCTGTTAAGTGACACCATCAGAATACAAATCAATAGCTTAAAAAAAAGAGGACGGAGAGAGCATTGTTGAAAAAGATTCAAGAAATGCAGTAAATTGCAATATGTAGGTGGACTCTGGATTCGATTTCAGCAAACCAACTCTTACGGACACTTGTGAAACAATCAGGAAGTTTGGATATTAGATGATATGAAAAAAATTCTTAATATTTTTTAGGTGTGAAATGGTATTTTGATTATGATAAAAAGTCCGGGTCTCTTCATGATACATACAGAAGTTTAGTTAGGGAATACGCTTCAAAATACTACAGTGGCAGGGGGAAAAGTATATGCATGGTCTGTATGTATGGTGGATGCCTAAGTGAGACAGAATTGGCCAAAGGTTGCTGGTTGTTGAACTGGGTGGAGAACATACAGAATTGCATTTATGATTCTCTTTACTTTCATATATGTGTGAAAATTTCTATAATAAAAAGTAAAAACAAAAACCAAAAAAAAAAAACAACACAGAGCTAAGACCAGGCTCTGTACCCAAGGGAGTATGTTCCTTGATGCAGTAAAGTGCAGGAGCTCCTCGTGATTAGACCTGTAGGGCTTCTTGCTTTTGTTAAAAGGACTCAGGAGTTGTGTTTTGTGTGTCTGTAGCATTAACACCCTCGTGAAGATCAGCAAAAGTGCAGGAGCCATGTTGAAACCACATGCACCAAAACTCATCCCAGCTCTGCTAGAATCCTTAAGTGTATTGGAGCCTCAAGTTCTCAATTATTTGAGTCTCCGGGCTACAGACCAAGAAAAGGTGAGTTGACAACACAGCCATACTGGTAATTATCATGAAGGGAGAGCCCTGTTAAGATACTCACCAGGCCTTCCAGGGTCCTTGTCTTTAGACAAACTCCATGACTCAGATGATACTTTCACCACTCTTGAAACACCTCAGCATCTATAACCACATGCCGTGTTTTCTTAGGTGGGGCGGCGAGGGCTCATACACTGTTCTGTGAAGTGAATGAAAAATGACACTTCCGTCCAAAAAAATACATCAATACATTTATTTAACACAGTTTTTTGTACATGTTTGTTTATTTTCTAGGGGTTGGGTCTACACCCTCAGAGTCCTTCTATGGACCATTCCTGCTCTGCAAATCAAGAGGATTTGTAGCTAGACTTTTGCATAGTCCAAATTAATTATTCTGCTTTTTAGGTATACTGTAGTTCCCTAGTCTCTGATCAGAGTTTTGTTTTGTTTTGTTTTTTTAATTACAGATGAAACATATTTATTGTGAAAAGTTAAAACAACACAAAAGAGTAGAAAGTAATCCCCTAGGAGTCCCTCTGCTCTGGCAGCACAGTATCATTTCCTGAGGAGTACTCACTGTCAGCAGTTTCCTGGGTCTTTTTTCAAATTCTTTTGTAGTCATAGGCTGCAAAATCAAACAAACATACTAATTTTAAAATAGAATCAGACTGCGAATATTGTTCTGCAACTTGATTTTTGTTTTTAACAAAATACCATGTGTATATATATATACCTATTTCATTCTTTTTAGTGCATGCATAGTATTCTACAGTGAGATGATTTTGAAGTTTTGTGTGAGAGATTTTGTGGCATCAAAAGTTATGAATGTTCTGTTTTCTCCACATCTTTGCCAACATTGAATAATATCAGTCTGATAAGCAAGAATCTCATTATTCTAATTTAGTTTCCTATTATTAGTGTCGTCCATTGTCTTTTCATATTGTGTTAGCCATTTATAAATATTTCTTCTGTGAGTTGTATGTTTCTACTCTATGTCTGTTTTTCACTTGTTTATGTTTTTACATTTGTCTTTATTAGAACTGTCAAACTCCTGTTACATGATTGTAAAAGTTTTCTCTCAGTTCACTATTTGGTTTTTAACTTAACTAAACTATTCTGTTCTAATCACTTACTCTGTTTTCCCTTTGCCTCTGATATTGCTGTTTCTTCTCCAGTCATCATTCTTTCCTCTTTCAGCAGTAATCTTGCCTTTCCTAGGTTCTCACCTACTAGGTGTTGAGAATTAGGAAACATAAATTCTACTCCAAACTTTGCAGCCCTAGGCAAGTCACTTTTGTATGCCTAATTTTTCTCACTTATTATGTCTGGATAGTGTCAACCTCTCCTGTACCACAGTTGTTTGATTAAAATGCTATTGTATCAATAGATAGGAGGGTCCTTTATAAAGTTAATACATGTATAAAATTAAAAATCGTGTATTAGATAGAAAATTATTTAGTCTGTTTCTTTATTTAATGGAGGGAGAACCTGAGGCTCAAGAAGGCTGGATAACTTGCTCAGAGCCATACTATGTTCTTTTCTAACTGCAGTTAATTTCTAACTGTTGTCTGCATTTGTCACTTACGGTGAGATGCTGCCTCCACATATATATGGTTGAGTGTAGGACAAAAGAAATTATTTAGACTTGTGTTTGAATTTGTTGTATCTGTATATTATTTTTTAAAATATTCCTTAATTTGTCAGTAAAGCCCAGTTTGAGTGTGTGGAGGTTCTTCTTTTATTTTGGCTGTGCCGTGTGCAGCTTGTGGGATCCTAGTTCCCTGACCAGGGATCGGACCCACGCCCTCAGCAGTGAAAACCGCAGAGTCCTAACCACTGGGCTGCCAGGGAATTCCCTGGAGGTTCTTCTTAATTGATTGAATGTGCTTGCATTTGTGTTCTCAGGCTGCGATGGATAGTGCCCGACTCAGTGCTGCCAAATCCTCTCCCATGATGGAAACAATCAACATGGTAAGTGCCTCACGTAATGAGAACATTTACGTTTGCTTACCTTAGAGTGTAATTGTTCAAAGTCTTCAGGTTACATTAAATGAAGTAGAGGTTTAAGGGATGAGTCAAGGCAGCTGTTGTGACTCTAGTTTTTTCTTAGTATAGTTCTTTTTTCTTTTCCTGTATTACTAAATGGAATACTTGCCACAATACTAGATTGCATTAGTCCAGATTTGTGTTACACAGGAGAACAATATATTAAAAGGTCTGCCTATAAATCTATATCTGTATATCTTTTGGCCTGTCTGTTTAGAAAGTTCGGATACTTGTCTCTGCCTGAGCATTGTCTCTGGGAGGACCTAGGAAGGTGTAAGCTGGAGGTGTTAGTGAAGTAGGCAGCATAAAAGGTAGGGAGAGAGAACTGAGCAATGTTGGTAGGTTGTTCAGTTAAAGGAAGGGCATTTGCAGAAAAGAGCTGCTTGGCACCAAGTTTCGAAATTCCAATGTTTCTGGAATCATGGGTTAAGAGTCTCTAAGGTCACAAAAGCCGACTCTGCTGTGCATTCTCTGGAGTGGTTAATTGAGAGCTTGTGAGCTACTGGAAATTGTTTTGATGGGCAGATCACAGGACTAGACAAGAGAAGAAGGAATTTTTTTAGTGCTTACTGGGGAACTATTACCAAAATTTGGTCTAAGGATGTCTTTGTTGGATTATGAGGGGAAAAGAAAGTTTAAAGAAATAGGTATAGTTAGCAAATACCTTATAGATATGCTCATCAGTAATAGAATATATGTCATTACATTTTCAAAAACATAGTATAGCAAATTCAGCTAAGAAGTCAACTTTAATAAGATGGCTTGATAGGGCAGGCCCACGGAAGAAGGTCAGTTTTAATCTAGGTCTTTTACACTAAACATGGATTGTTAAAGAAGAAGTAGGCCCAGAGAGATCCTCTCTTCTTGGGTGCTCATTATTTATTTTCTCCTTTATAAATCAATGTTTTTTATTATTTTTGTTTTGTTTTTAATGTAGATCCACTGATGAATGGTTTTCTTGTTTGTAGTATAATGATTTTAACATTGAAATTGGAGCAAAATCAAACCAGTGGTTTTTGCACTTCATGTCAAAACCAGTTGGGTACATAGTTGACATGGGCAGTTTTTAATTCAAGATGTGGTACTGACTTAATTATTTGCTAAGGTTAACTTTATATTTATTCTCTTCCAAAAGTGCCTGCAATATCTTGATGTGTCGGTGCTCGGTGAGCTAGTTCCTAGGTTATGTGAACTGATCAGAAGTGGTGTAGGTCTTGGAACTAAGGTAAGCAAGTGTATTTTTCACAAGAGGAATTTGCATCTTCATTAGTTTGGGCCACAAAAATAGAACAGCCGTCATGTGTGAAATTCATTTTTTTTCTTAAAACCTGACTTTATTTTATGTTAACTATTTTGTTTCTATGACTGCACTAATAACTTAAAACATGTAACTCATTCAGAATATAGAACATGTGACTTATATTCAGTAAACATTGTCATACTTTTTTAGTGGAATCATTTCTATCCCCTGGTTGCCAGGTACATGCCCTCTGGGTCCTCGTTCATAATCAGTTATTAGTGGAAATGCTTATCCAGTTATCAAGTCATGGTTGCTTAAGGTGGTGATTAGCATTTGTCACAGAGGAATCAGCAGGTATTTAGATGGAAAAATGTCTTCCTTTCCAAGATTTTTCAAGGATCAGATCCCACGCCCTACACTTTGAAAACAAACAACTCACGTTTATTTCTCCTGACAAAATTAACATTTACTTCTATTTTAAAATTTTAGCATTTATAGATCAGGAGAAAGTTTAAAAGTTGTCCGTAAGTTTACCACCCATAGGTAATTGCTGTTGATATTTCAAAATGTTTCCTTCTGGTCTCTTTCTGTGCATGTGTCTTCTACGATGTCCTCTCTAATGGCCATATACTCTCTTGTGTGGCTGAAACATCATTTATTTTAACCCATCAAGGAATACCTGATTTGTTTTCAGCTTTTTTGATACTAAACAAAGCACTGTGATGAATGGTTTTGGACACATCTGAAGCTGCTTCCTTTGGTTAAATTCCTAGAACTGGAAATGTTAGAACAAGCATGGACAAGATGACATGTTGCCCTCCCAAAAGATTGTACGAATCTCCTTCTCACTTGCAGTGTATGAGAGCAATGTACACTTGTAGCAAGACCTCTGCAGGAAGTCTTGAAGGAAATCTTTGTGTTAATAATTTAAAATAAGAGTTTTACTCTTTCTAGATAGAATCTTGGAGGGGCTGTAAGGCTTTGTGTATTTCTTTAAATCTTTGACTCCTAAAACAAAGGGTTTCATAGAACATTGTGACCATCAAATTTAGACCTTTGCCTTTGTAACCCTGTAGGGAGGCTGTGCCAGTGTCATTGTGTCATTAACCACTCAGTGTCCCCAGGACCTAACACCTTACTCAGGTGAGTTTGTCAAAACCACTGGGGTGATGTTTTTGTATGGCCATGTCTTGTGTGACAAGGTTTTAAAAGGAAAAACAGTGATCATTCAGACATGCTTGTGATACCGTGTACTCTTTCTTCCCTCAAACTCTCCCACTTCTACCTTTATCTCTGTTTGCAAGAGGTACAGGATGATCAAGTTTAGCAAGTTTTTACTGTTTTATAAGTGTTTATTTCTTGGTGGTATAAGGAGGTGAGAGTATCTGCTATTCTGTACTGTATAAATGGTTTATTACCATTTATATTTAATTTTACATCAGCATTTTTCTTTTTTTAATTGGCTCCTAGACGGCGCTGATGAACTTTATGTACCTAACTGTTGTTTTTACAACTGTCCCTATAATAGTCTAGATTAATTAATAACAGATTAATTTTTAATTTTATACCAGGCAAAGAGAAGCAAATGGATATACAAATGTAACATGCAAGGGTTCTAGACTACTACGGAATAAGTCAGATATTAATTATAGGGTTAAGTTTGTTTTGGTCCTACGAACATAGCAGAGCATTTGGTCAGCCAAGTATCAGATTTTTCTTCTTTGTTTCCACTAGGTAAACTCATGAGTGCTTTGCTTAGTGGCCTGACAGATCGGAACAGTGTAATTCAGAAATCCTGTGCATTTGCCATGGGCCATTTAGTTCGGGTGAGTTGAATTTCTTACTTAGTTAAGTAAGTATACTTTGATAATTATGAAGAACTGACCAGGATTGTTTCTCTTCCAGACGTCACGGGATAGCAGCACAGAGAAACTCCTGCAGAAACTCAATGGCTGGTATATGGAGAAAGAAGGTACCTTTTTTTTTCCTACTTAAATTTTTGTTAATTTAGATGTAAACAACCTAATGAAACAATACAAATCAGGTC
This sequence comes from Balaenoptera acutorostrata, assembly GCF_949987535.1. Lineage (NCBI taxonomy): Eukaryota > Metazoa > Chordata > Mammalia > Artiodactyla > Balaenopteridae > Balaenoptera > Balaenoptera acutorostrata. The sequence continues at coordinate 103,194,434 of NC_080069.1, read as the reverse complement.
TTACCCTTTCTGATTTTATGTGGTTTGCTAGGAACATTTCTGATTGATTTTACTGGTTTGTTTTGCTGTGGTACAAGCCGAGCAATGGTCTGTTTTGATCAGTTACCCTTAAACGCAGTAAGTGTCATAAAGATTGTTTTTTTCTGCTTCTCTTTAGAACCCATCTACAAGACCTCTTGTGCTCTGACTATTCATGCTATTGGACGGTACAGCCCTGATGTACTGAAGAACCATGCCAAAGAAGTTCTGCCTTTGGCATTCCTAGGCATGCATGAAATCGCTGATGAGGAGAAAGCAGAAAAAGAAGAATGTAATTTATGGACTGAAGTATGGCAGGAAAATGTACCTGGTTAGTAAACAGTGCCTGTGAATTAAACCTGTTTCTTAAGAACCACAGTTGAAATTTTTAACTCATATTTTTTTATTCATAGACTTCTGTAGTTACTTTCCTGGGACCTTAACAATGTGTGTCCCATTGGGTTCTCAGCCCATTCAAATTTCCAAGTTCTCAGGCTGGCGCTCAGAGCTCTTTTCTTTCCTCCCTCATTGCTGCCCATATGAGAGAATAGAAACTGCTCAAGCGAAGCAGAGCTTTGCTTATTTCAGTTGAGAATGAGCAGTGATTTTTGTGTTGCCTTGAGTATTATTTTAGAGTAGTGCTTCTCCACTCTGCTCTTCACCTTGACACGCGTTCATGGACGAGAGCCCTCCTGCGGACATATCCAGTTCATAACGTCCTGCTGTTGTAAAGATTTCTCACACCACCACCCACTTTCTCTCCCTTTCAGAGAGTAATGTGGTGTAACCGTTGAGAATCACTGCTGTAGATTGATGGTCACTGACTTTTATTCCAGACTTAGAAAAGAAAAATCAGTTAGTTTATATATATATATATATATATATATATATATATATATTTTTTTTTTTTTTTTGGTCACTTAAGAGTTGCTTTTAATTTTGCTTTAGGTTCTTTTGGTGGCATTCGGTTATACCTGCAGGAGTTGATTACTATCACCCAGAAGGCTTTACAGTCTCAGTCCTGGAAAATGAAAGCCCAGGGTGCAATTGCCATGGCATCAATTGCAAAACAAACCAGCTCCCTGGTACCTCCGTATCTGGGAATGATACTGACCGCATTACTGCAAGGCCTAGCTGGACGAACATGGGCAGGAAAGGTAAAGGAACCATTCATGCCCAGTTAAATTTAAGGTATCCTTAAAGGATTATGACTTCATCTTTCATTTTTCATTTTCTTTAAAAATTAGAATGTTGTTTTGTGGGACATCAGATGGGTTGTTTTTGTAAACCAGATTTCCTGGGCAGTTGGGAAGCTTTGGGTAAACTTTGCCTGATTAAATGTGATATTTCATCAAAGTATAACCCACGTGTCCTTGAATACTGCACAGTAGTGCTGGAGGTTGATTTTTATTTATCATGTTCAGCTTTCCGAGAGAAGTCTTAAACCAAGTGGTCACGCTTTTGTCCCTGTTGACCGCGTGAACAGATCAGAGTTTGGGCATATGTGAAATTGAGTAGCAAGGCAAGCTGTGTCTAAACCCCGGGCTGAGGATGCCCATCTCTGGGGCCTCTGAATTAGTAAAAGTCATTTTTTATACAAGGGTGATGGTAGGTTATACATAGTGACTACTCAGTGGGGAGCGCGAGACTGTGGCCTTAAATACCGTCTGGTTGACGTGGTAGAAGCCAGTAGTGGCCAGTGCAGAACTGTAGACGAAGTACGGGTCTAGGAGTCAGACACAGTTCTGATTCCATTGTTGACGCTTCTGCCTCTGTGACCTTGGGCAAGTTGGTTCTCCAGGCTTTATGAAATGGAGAGGAAGACAGTTACCCTGCTTCCGTGGTTTGGAGTAAAACTCTGTGGATGTGCTTGTTAAACAGTTAAGTGTGTCAAAGATATGGTGACTCTGGTTAATTTTTGTTGTCATAATTTTTAAAAATTTATGAGGTAATTATCGTCATGTACAGTGTATGTAAATGACACGTTTGCCTAATAGTATTCCCTCATCTTTCAACCCTTTAGGAAGAACTGTTGAAAGCCATTGCCTGTGTGGTGACAGCTTGCAGGTAAATGTTCCTTCAGTGAAGATGCCATTTCTTAAACTGCACGTGAAAGCTGCAGCCTTTGTTAACTGTTGTGATGCTTTTGTATGGATCCTGCAGTGCAGAGCTGGAGAAGCCTGTGCCCAGTCAGCCTGGCGCCAGTGAAATCCTCCAGGCTGTTCTGAAGGAGTGCTGCAAAGAGAATCCCAAATACAAGATTGCAGCAATCAGCTGTGCAGGGGATGTCTTAAAGGCCACCAGAGAAGACAGATTCCAGGAGTTTGCTGACATTGTCATACCTCTCATCAAGAAGGTAATGATCGCCATATCCTTTCAGGTCTGGTTTATACTTAAAAAAATTTAAAAAAAAAAAGGAAAGAAAGAAGGAAAAGATTTTCCTGTGTCCTGTTTGCATATTTTAGTAGGATTCGTGTAGCTGCAAATAGCAGAAAAATCCCCACATATCATGGCTTCAAACAAGGTAGACGTTAAGTCTCTCACAGAAGAGTTTAGGGAGTCTGGCTCTTTGCGGCTCCCAGCTCTGCCTTCCCTGGGGTGTGGCCATTGTCTTCATGGTCCACCGTGTATCTGCATTCCAGGTGGGTGATGGCAGAGGAGATGAAGAAAGGATGAAGGATCAAAGTAGGTATGTCAGTTCTCTCTTAAGGAGAGTTCCTGGAAGCTGCTACAGGGCCCTTTCACTTCTATCCCACTGGCCAGTGCTTAGCCGGGTGGCCACACCTGGCTGCAGGTGAGGCTGGGAATAGTAGTCTTCATTCTAGGTATCCGTTTCCCCTCCATGGGAGAAGGGTGGCTGTTTTTTGTTTTTTTAAAAAACAAACGCGGAACGATGAGTTTATTGCCAGGGTTTCATCCTGCGAGCCGGGAACCTCAGGGCTGTGGGAGCGGTGCGTTCCCGAGAGCGGTGTTGGAGTGGGCGGACAGTCCCTGTCTTGCTGCTGATGAGCTTTGCCTTGAAAGCATGTGCTGCAGCCACCCCGGGCACCCCAGAGTGAAGACAGACTCTGCCACGTGCTGGGGGACTTTGATCAAAAGCAGACTTTGGTTTCATTTGGAAAATGAAGTGCTCGTTTTTAAAGGTTGGGCACTGGTTCAAGGAAAGAAGAGTATGGTTTACCTATTTACTTTTTTGTGAAACATGAAAAATTTTAAATAGCATTCTCATTCTGTTTCTTGTGTTGCTGCTAATTTGCTGTTGTAAAAAAGCTGTTTAAATGATTTCTGTTAAGAGGGAGGGGAAATGGGGATATATGTATTCATGTGGCTGATTTACTTTGTTGTACAACAGAAACTAACACAGTATTGTGAAGCAATTATACTCCAATAAAGATTTGTAAAAAAAATAAAAACAGTAAGAAAAATAAATTCAAAGTAAAATAATTAACTCTCAGAAAAAAAATTTCTGTTACATACATAGTGATAGTGTATGGATTTGGGAGCCTGTATCACCAGCTTGCTGGACAAGTCACTTCTCTGCCTGTTTCCATATCTTATTAAGAAGGAGTTTGGATTTAGATTATAACCGGGTTCTTCCTCCTTTAATTTCGTGATTCTAATGCAAGTCTTTTTTATGTTGTACTCAAAATACTACATATATGGTATTTTTTTTCACCTTTTCCTACAGATTCCTTTAGAGGATTTTCAAAACTTATTGGAGAGGTGTAGTACTCCTGTTACAAAATCTTTTTACAAATAGAAAAACTCATGGTAGAGACTGTAGCATTTAATTCTTGGTTAACATCTCGTACTCTGGTACCCTGGTTGTTTGAATAGTATGCCTGTAACTTTGAAGGAAAAAAAAAATTAAAATTTGCTTTCCTTTTTTTTTGACATGTCCTAGAACTCACCTGAAAGCATTGGAGTCCAGACAACCAAAAATGAAGATGAGAATGAGAAGGAAAAGGAGCTCCAGCTGGAATCTCTGCTGGGAGCCTTTGAGGGCCTGGGCAAAGCCTGGCCCCGAAATGTGGAGACCCAACGTAAGCAGCAGAACCTGCATTTGAAGAAGTGCTGTGGCCAGGGGTTACTTCATGACAGCAAAGGTGTTCCGTGTGACGAGTTATAGCTGCTGTTTCTTGTAGAGCCTGACTGATTAACGGCGAGAATTATCCAGTATAAATTTTACTCCTACGTTGGCAGATAATCTCATTGACTGTTAGTTTTCTAGGGCTGCTGTAACACAGTACAACAGACTGGGTGACTTCAACCAGGGAACTGCATTTTCTCACAATTTTGGAGACTAGAAGTCTGAGATCAAGGTGTCAGCAGTGTTGGTTTCTTTTGAGCCCTGTCTCCTTGGCTTGTAAATGGCCATCCATGTCTCTGTGTCCAGTACATTCTTATAAGGACACCAGTCGTCTTGGGTTAGGGCCCACCCTAATGGTTTCTTTAAAACCCTGTCTCCCAACTCAGTCACATTCTGAGGTACTTGGGGTTAGGATGTCAACATGTGAGTCTGTGGGACACAGCTCAGCCCATAACAGCCATGATACATTTTATGTAGATGGTTTGACTATAAAACGAATTCTTTTACTCTTCTTTATGGTGCTGTATTCAGAGGAATCCACAGAACTTATTAGTGAGGTCTCTTCATCTCAGAATTAATGGCCTTGTTGCCAAATCTTCAATAAGCAAATGAAATCTCTATTTCCCTGAGAAACTTGAAACTTTCTGAGAGTTTTCCAGAATTGAACATATCTTTCCAAAGGGTTAAGTAAATAAAGAGTAAACCTTTACTGTTGGATTGGGTTGTAGTTAGTAGGAGTTCGCCTTGTGTTGGTTCCTGCACGGCATCCTACATCTTAATATTCATGAGTGTTATGAAAAGTATTGTTGACTGTGATTGGATGTTTCTAAAATCAGGCTTAAGGTTGTCTTTGAGCCTTGCCATCCTTTGTGTGGACTTCAGAAAGTATATTTGCTATGTATAGGGAGGGTTTTCCAAAAGATACAGATTTGTAAGAGGTCTTATTTCTTGGTTTTATGTTATGGACTGCAGTGGAAGTCCACTTATTTGACATCATTAGGACTACTAACTTTTGCTTGATAGGTAGAAGAAGTTAAAGTCGGGAATTATATAAAAAGATGATACATACACAAAGCAGTTTTAGTATAAGGAACAGAAATGTACCTTTGCTGGATTGGTTATCATCTGGGGGAAGGGCCAGGGCCTTTGAGGATTTGGTCCACACTGGCTTCTCGTATACGTCTTACTCATAATGTATCATCTTCAGTTTCTGGTTTTGTTTCTTTATAGTGGAGAAAGAAATTACAGTCTCTTAGGAAGCAATTCAAGTGCAGAATTGTAGATTTTTTACCCTCATCCATCTTTACATTTGTGAACCATACTAAATTCTGCAGCATTTGAAAAATAACTACTTTGTTGAGTTTTATACTCCTGTTTCATCACTTAGCATAATATTAATTATATAATTATAACAGCAAGTGCAGTTGGCATAACAGGTTTGGATAAAGCACCGTTGACTCTTGTTAAGCCTATAACATGCAGAAGCTTGTGAGCCTCCAGAGTTCTGCTCTCTTTGGCTGTCATTCAGGGTGTTTTACGGGGAAAAGGCAGTGTGGTTTAGACTCTGTGTCAGTTCCTTAGAAAAGGATATTGCCTTGACAAAGAACACTTATGAACAGATATATAGGATTTTGGGGGGAGGGGGTGTTTCTGATCAGGGAAGTTTGTGGGAATTGGACATAAAGTCATGCTGAAGTGTTTCCGAAATGTCATGGCTTTAATTAAAGGCATTTGTTGTTTTAATTTTTCCTCTCCCCTTCTCTCTCTCTCTCTGTCTATCCCTCTCTGTCCCTGTCTCTCTCTGTCTCTCTGTCTTCCCCTCACTTGCTCTGTCTCTTGCTCCTTCACATGCTCTGTCCTCCTCTGCCCCATTCTTTTTTTCCAGGTTGTTATCGTCAAGAGCTTTGCAAACTGATGTGTGAGCAGCTAAAACTCAGCACGTGGAAAGTGCAGCTGGGAGTCCTACAGTCAATGAATGCCTTTTTTCAGGGGTAATTTGCTTCACAGTTCAGTCATTTATTTCACCTTCCCCTACCCCTTAGCATTTTATATATAATCAGTGGATTTTTTTTTTAACATCTTTATTGGAGTATAATTGCTTTACAATGCTGTGTTAGTTTCTGCTGCAGTGGAATTCTTTTAAATTTTAAAACTAAAAGCTAAAGTGACATCATAAAGCAATATATACAGATCGAAATTGTGCCAGAAAGGTTTTGGAATGTTTCTTAATAACTAATATTTGTATCTTGCTTTCTGATTTGTACAGATTAATGCTTTTAGAAGAAGAACATGCAGATCCTGAGGCTCTGGCTGAAATTCTGCTTGAAACTTGTAAATCAATCACATATTCTTTAGGTGAGTGGTAAATTGACATAGATAAGGAGTGTTCATTTTAAAGCTCAAGGAGTTAAGCTTCAAACATTCCCTGCCTTGCGCTAGGATCTAAATTTATGGAACAACTACTGAACTCTCCTATTTAATATACTCAATATGCGCCCCCAAACTGGAATGTATTAATCTGGAACTGTAATTTAGGATTTCAACACCTAGATTAGAAAAACCTTTGTGACCAGTATTTTTTAAAACCCTGTACTTGGAAATAATTTCAAACTTACAGAAAAGTTACAATAATAATGCATGTAATACTTGTATATCCTTTACCCAAAGTCACCTGTTAACATTTTGCACCACTTACTTTATTACTTGCACTTCTGTATACATACTTTTTCCTCAACCATTTGAAAGTATATTGCTTACATCTTGCCCCTTTCCTCTTAAATTCTTTAGTGTGCCTTCTTTTACATACCAACTTTAGATAGTATAACATTGATGCAGTATTTTTTAACCATTCATATTCTGGGTTTTCAGTTGACTCAGTAATGTTCTTTATATAATGTTTTCCTCTCCTCCATTAAGGAATCCAGTCCGGAATCATTTAGTGAATTTAGTTGTCGTGTCGTTGTAGTCTCCTTTAATCTGGAACACTTCCTCAGCCTTTCTTTGTCTTATGTGACATTGACAATTTTGAAGAAAAGCCTCCCCCTCCCCCCATTTAAAACTACAATGTTTCTTATTTGGTGTTTGTCTGATGTTTCCTTGTGATGAGATCCAGGTTATGAATTCCCAGTAGGGCTGCTCTATAAGTGATGTTATGTCCTCTCACATCAAGAGGCACACAGTGTCCACCTGCCCTCGTTGGCAGCATTAATTTTGATTCCCTGGTCAAGGTACTACTCAGTTTCCTCTACTCTATGGTTACCATTTTTCCCCCTTCTGTCTGATAAGCAGCCTGTGGAAACACACTTTAAGACCATTCAGATAACCTGCTCCTCTTCAAAGTATCTTCTCTGGACTTAACATGCATTGATGGGTTTTTCCAGAACCAGCTTTTACTAAGATGATTTTCCAGCTCTAGCACTTCTTCCACATCTACCATTTGACAGTTGGCATCCTCCCATAAGCAAGGTCCCTCCCTCTCTCGAACTCTTTATTTATCTATTATCCATATTGATTCATGGATTCCTTTATTTTCCCCTTTGTTTATAATTATTTTCCTTAATTAATTTGTTGCTCAAATTATCCCAGATTTGGCCAGTGGAAGCCTCTTCGAGCTGTCTCCTGTGTCCTATTGCTGGCTCGCCACCATTCTTTTAAGCGTTTGCATACTTCGTAGCATGACAGCCTGTTATAAGCTCATCTTTTGCTTCCTTTGTCTTGGGTCCGGTTGTGTGTTAGTTTTTTCAGTAAACAGTTTCACTGTGAACTAGATGCTGTGTCTAGAGTATACACCAAGGAAGCATATTTCAGTTGTGATTCTTGGAGGTAGCCGCATGCTTTTGGGTAAATAACTGGCAGCTGAGAAACTAGTCTTCACAGGGTCGGGTCGCAGCCAGGTGTCCCTAAGTTGGCCTTACCCCTGGGTGATGTAATGTTCTTTGGTAAAATGAAGAGGTCATGCAAACCTAAAGACCTTTCTTCGGTATCCTGTGAAGCCGACTTTTAAAATGGGTCCTTTAAATATTGCCATTTGTTGTGGAGATTGGTGTATTTGATATATTTGACAGCTTTTTTTTTTTGAGTAAGGAATGTGGACATATAGCACATTTCAAGTATTTGATGATAATTGGCTAAGGGAAGCTTACTTAGGAGCACGTTTATCTTTCCCTGAATTTATAATTTCTGAACATCTTTCTTTCGGTAACACCAACTTAATCTTAGATGTTCTGTTTGTAAGGCATATATAAAACAAATAATGTGAACTATTTGATTTTCTTCTTAGAAAATAAGACCTACTCATCTGTGAGAACAGAAGCTTTATCTGTGTTAGAATTGCTGCTTAAAAAACTTGAAGGTGAGTTCTTGATATTTCTCATTGGAGGACCGGAAAGCCAGGAGACTTTATGGCATATGTTTTTGGAATTTTTTAGATTTTCTGTTGTTGTTTTTAATAAGCATATACTCCAAAATGTAAATTAATATATTTGTACATGGAAGTGGAATATGCATAGCTAAAACCTTCCAATTTTATGAAGTGTTAAATTTGGTACTCTTTTATTTTATATACTTTTAATGCATTATGAAGCTATGGTTATCTCAATGAAGTTTTGGTTTCCATTGTGAATCTTGAGTTAATCTTGGTTAATTACAGCAAGAGGCTGACAGTGGCAGAACAGAGCTCACTATACGCATGTAAATAAACAATGACACTGAAAAGTGGAGTTAGGAGAACATTTAACAATTATCTACCTGAGTCATCGAATTTGATAGCAGTTTTCTTAATCCTATTTTTTTTTTTCCTGTTTTCCTTTTTTTAAACCGTCTTGCAAAGAAGCAGATTTCGTCTAATGGTCTGTTCTATCACTGGTAAAAGAAGACTGTTAGCATTTTCTCCAGTGGTGTATCTGTTACTGATTTCAAAAGGAGGCCTCTTTTCGTTTTTCATTTTCCTCTTTTTATTATTTTAACCACGTGGATGAAGAATGGGGAATATGGAACACTTTTCTCTAGAGCATTGTGTATCTGCTGTTTCTCCTTCTGTCTCTATGTTTGCTTAGCAATTCAGGCTCCTCTGTCAGGGGTCCATAAAACAGGCCGTTTAGACTCAGCGACACTACACGTCTCATAATCCCTTTCTTCCTTGTTGAAGTAGAAGAGCTAGACACTTAGATATATCTCTGAATTCTCACAGTTTGCCAAATATGTATGAATATATTCTAGATGAGGAAAATGAAGCTCAACAGTGAAATAACTTGCCTGAAACCACATTGCCAGAAAGTATCAGAACCTCATAAACAAGATTTAGGATCTGATGTACTTTATGAATTTCTAATATTTTGAGTATGCCTGTAGTTCTCTGATGCTTTTCTTAAAGGAGTAATAAAGTGTCATCTGTTCAAACTGTCTTTGCAGTTATGAAATTTATTGAGGATTTTTTTTTACTGAGCATATCATACAAAGATATATTCAGCTCAATTGCTGAAATAGCTTTTTTTGTTACTGTGTGCCCTGCCTCAATACTTCCTGCTTCCCAGTTGGCTTCAGGCTCCCTTCATTCTCTTTGTCCCACCTGCTCTGGGGACAGAGGATGAAACTCCCTGATTGGCCCTCAGGTTATTGTCAGTAATTAGATTTGGAGACAACTCTTAAACCTGTGATCATTATATACAGAACTGTTACCACAGGGTTGCTTTGCATTTATTTTGGGGATAGGATATGTGGAAGAAAAGCAGAAAGAATAGTTTTGGATTCTCTGCTTGCTTCTTCTATAAGGATTCTTTTGTTGTTCTTTCTCTTTCCATTCAGAATCTAAACAGTGGGAAAGTTTGACATCTGAATGCAGAGTGCTCCTGATTGAGTCTTTAGCAACTATGGAGACAGACAGCAGACCTGAGCTGCAGGAGAAAGCATCATTACTGAAGAAAACACTTGAAAATCTGGAATAAATTAGAAGGGGAAGAAACAAACAAGTGCCATGTTCATTGGGGGTTGAAATGGTGGTATTCTTTGTGGGGAAAAGTAAAGATTAATCTGTAGCATGCATCATTCCTTGGCTGAAATAAAAAAAAAATGCCTTAAATTTTGTTCCTTATTAGCTTTATTTTACTTGATGTTTTAAAAGTATCTGGGCTGAATAAGCTAAATGGAACCTTGGATATTTGAGAGGTGGTTGTGGTTGTAGGTGAAACTGACAGAAATAGCTGTTGAAAGAGTTAAAGCTGTTATTAAAGGAATAGACAAAGTTGCAGAGGAAGCTGCATAAAAATCTTAGAACTGCATCCAAATTTTAAAAAGTTATTTCAGGAAGGGGCTGTATCAACTACTTAGTTTAACCCCCTTCTTTACACCTGAAGAAACAGGTTATGAGATGACGTAGCTTCCTTTCAGAGGCCTGTGCCGAGGCTGGAACCTGGGTGATGGATGACCTGCCCAGGACACTTTCTTTTACAACCTGCTGCTAATCAGTGCTAACCCTGGCCTACCTGAGAAACTCCCAAGATGAGATGGTACAGCAGTCCTGGCACCAGAACTGAACTGACCCATTATGTAAGCACCACTGGATTCTTGCAGTTCAGAAGTTGAACATTGTCTTGTCATTTGTTTAGATGATTGGTTTTTAGAAAATGATTATCTACCAACCTTACAGGTTGAGATGGAGGGAAAATTTGGTCTCCATGTAATCGTCCTCCTTTTATAAGCAGATGAAGGTAGATTAGGACAAGATTGTTCATTTTGTCTGTTATGTATTTTGCAAAACACAAACCAACAACGAAATCGTGACTGCTTAGTTTAGACCATTTATAATCTCAAAACTGTAAAGACAAATTAAAATTTTCTACCCGCTTTTATGCTAACAGTCACGACTATGGGATAGAAAGGAAAACATTTTAATTAGCCATCTGTGAATAACCTGATACCATTCAAAGTAAATAATTGCAGCTAGGGTTTCTTCCTTTCCTTATGCTGCTCAGGCCCCTGCCTAAGGATGTAGGGTAAGGGGAAAAAACAAATTTAACATAAGTGTTTATTAAAGTAAAAGGAGAACTCTCTAGCTCACCTTGGATTCCAAGCACAAAATCGGCTTACACTCAATACTGACCCCATGCTGACAGTAACACCAGGGTGGAAACTCCGTGTTGTTATTTTTTGTGGTCTCTATTAACCAAAGTATTTAAAATTTTCTTGACTGTGACCCATAGTAAAACTTTTTTCATCATGACCCAGAACAGTGTGTGTGGGGTGGAGGGGAGGGAGGGAGGGAGAGAGAAACAAAGAATGAATATAAAATCTTTAACTGAAATAAAATGTTTTGTGAAATGGTACATACTATGTGTGATCTGCTTTGATCCCTCCCCGCCAACTCCCCA